>NW_027076315.1:300000-548988 GCF_963932015.1 Anas acuta | reverse complement strand
CTGGCTAGTGTTATATTTAGGGTTGCTCGTAAACAGTGAACAAGGAGGGTCCAGTTGCATGTGGGGCTGCATAAAGGCTCCCCTGGGGAGTTCAGTTGTACCCAAAGCCTTCCTCTGGGGGCACTTTTGGATGGGCGAATTAGGCTTTTAACGCATTATCTTGGGCCCGAGTTTTCAGTTTTCTGCCATGCTGGCTAGGGTTATATTTAGGGTTGCTGTAAAGAGCGAACACGGAGGGTCCAGTTGCATGTGGGGCTGCGTAAAGGCTCCCCTGGGGAGTTCACTTGTACCCAAAGCCTTCCTCTGGGGGCACTTTTGGATGGGCGAATTAGGCTTTTAATGCATTTTCTGGGGCCCGAGTTTTCAGTCGACTGCCAGGCGGGCCAGGGCTATATTTAGGGTTGCTGTGAAAGAGCGAACCTGGAGGGTCCAGTTGCATGTGGGGCTGCGTTAAGGCTCCCCTGGGGAGTCCAGTTGTACCCAAAGCCTTCCTTTGGGGGCACTTTTGCATGATCCAAGGGGAATCGCAATGCATTTTCTGAGGCCCGCTTTGTCAGTCTTCTCCCATTGCGCCGAGGGCTATATTTAGGCTTGCGGTGAAAGAGTGAACCCGGAGGGTCCAGTTGCATGTGGGGCTGCATAAAGGCTCCCCTGGGGAGTTCAGTTGTACCCAAAGCCTTCCTTTGGGGGCACTTCTGGATGGTCAAATGGGGCTTGTAGCACGTTTTCTGGAGCCCGAGTTTTCAGTCTTCTGCCATGGTGGCTAGGGGTATATTTAGGGTTGCTCGTAAACAGTGAACAAGGAGGGTCCAGTTGCGTATGGGCCTGCATAAAGGCTCCCCTGGGGAGTTCACTTGTACCCAAAGCCTTTTTTTGGGAGCACTTCTGAATGGTCAAATGGGGCTTGTAGCACGTTTTCTGGGGCCCGATTTTTCAGTCGTCTGCCATGCGGGCCAGGGTTATATTTAGGGTTGCTTGTAAACAGCGAACACGGGGGGTCCAGCTGCGAATGGGCCTGCATAAAGGCTCCCCTGGGGAGTTCACTTGTACCCAAAACCTTCCTGTGGGGGCACTTCTGGATGGGCGAATGGGGCTTGAAACGCTTTTTCTGTGGCCCGAGTTTTCAGTTTTATGCCATGCTGGCTAGTGTTATATTTAGGGTTGCTTGTAAACAGCGAACACGGAGGGTCCAGTTGCATGTGGGGCTGCGTAAAGGCTCCCCTGGGGAGTCCAGATGTACACAAAGCCTTCCTTGGGAGGCACTTTTGGATGGGCGAATGGGGCTCGTAACACATTTTCTGTGGCCCGAGCTTTCAGTCGGCTGCCAGGCGTGCTTGGGCTATATTTAGTCTTGCGGTGAAAGAGTGAACCCGGAGGGTCCAGTTGCATGTGGGGCTGCATAAAGGCTCCCCTGGGGAGTTCACTTGTACCCAAAGCCTTCCTTTGGGGGCACTTCTGGATGGGTGAATGGGGCTTTTAACGCATTTTCTGGAGCCCGAATTTTCAGTCTTCTGCCATGGTGGCTAGGGGTATATTTAGGGTTGCTCGTAAACAGTGAACAAGGAGGGTCCAGTTGCATGTGGGGCTGCGTAAAGGCTCCCCTGGGGAGTTCACTTGTACCCAAAGCCTTCCTCTGGGGGCACTTTTGGATGGGCGAATTAGGCTTTTAATGCATTTTCTGGGGCCCGAGTTTTCAGTCGACTGCCAGGCGGGCCAGGGCTATATTTAGGGTTGCTGTGAAAGAGCGAATACGGAGGGTCCAGTTGCATGTGGGGCTGCGTTAAGGCTCCCCTGGGGAGTCCAGTTGTACCCAAAGCCTTCCTTTGGGGGCACTTTTGCATGATCCCAGGGGAATCGCAATGCGTTTTCTGAGGCCCGCTTTTTCAGTCTTCTCCCATTACGCCGAGGGTTATATTTAGGCTTGCGGTGAAAGAGTGAACCCGGAGGGTCCAGTTGCATGTGGGGCTGCATAAAGGCTCCCCTGGGGAGTTCAGTTGTACCCAAAGCCTTCCTTTGGGGGCACTTCTGGATGGGTGAATGGGGCTTGAAACGCATTTTCTGGAGCCCGAGTTTTCAGTCTTCTGCCATGGTGGCAAGGGGTATATTTAGGGTTGCTCGTAAACAGTGAACAAGGAGGGTCCAGTTGCATGTGGGGCTGCATAAAGGCTCCTCTGGGGAGTTCAGTTGTACCCAAAGCCTTTTTTGGGGGGCACTTCTGAATGGTCAAATGGGGCTTGTAGCACGTTTTCTGTGGCCCGAGTTTTCAGTTTTATGCCATGCTGGCTAGTGTTATATTTAGGGTTGCTTGTAAACAGCGAACACGGGGGGTCCAGTTGCGTATGGGCCTGCATAAAGGCTCCCCTGGGGAGTTCACTTGTACCCAAATCCTTCCTGTGGGGGCATTCTGGATGGGCGAATGGGGCTTGAAACGCTTTTTCTGTGGCCCGAGTTTTCAGTTTTCTGCCATGCTGGCTAGTGTTATATTTAGGGTTGCGGTGAAAGAGTGAACCCGGAGGGTCCAGTTGCATGTGGGGCTGCATAAAGGCTCCCCTGGGGAGTTCACTTGTACCCAAAGCCTTCCTTTGGGGGCACTTCTGGATGGGCGAATGGGGCTTGAAACGCATTTTCTGGAGCCCGAATTTTCAGACTTCTGCCATGGTGGCTAGGGGTATATTTAGGGTTGCTCGTAAACAGTGAACAAGGAGGGTCCAGTTGCATGTGGGGCTGCATAAAGGCTCCCCTGGGGAGTTCACTTGTACCCAAAGCCTTCCTTTGGGGGCACTTCTGGATGGGTGAATGGGGCTTGAAACGCATTTTCTGGAGCCCGAGTTTTCAGTTTTCTGCCATGGTGGCTAGGGGTATATTTAGGGTTGCTCGTAAACAGTGAACAAGGAGGGTCCAGTTGCATGTGGGGCTGCATAAAGGCTCCCCTGGGGAGTTCAGTTGTACCCAAAGCCTTCCTCTGGGGGCACTTTTGGATGGGCGAATTAGGCTTTTAACAGTTTTTCTGTGGCCCGAGTTTTCAGTTTTCTGCCATGCTGGCTAGTGTTATATTTAGGGTTGCTTGTAAACAGCGAACACGGGGGGTCCAGTTGCGTATGGGCCTGCATAAAGGCTCCCCTGGGGAGTTCACTTGTACCCAAAGCCTTCCTTTGGGGGCACTTTTGGATGGGCGAATGGGGCTTTTAGCACGTTTTCTGTGGCCCGATTTTTCAGTCGTCTGCCATGCTGGCCAGGGTTATATATAGGGTTGCTGTGAAAGAGCGAATACGGAGGGTCCAGTTGCATGTGGGGCTGCATAAAGGCTCCCCTGGGGAGTTCACTTGTACCCAAAGCCTTCCTTTGGGGGCACTTCTGGATGGGCGAAAGGGGCTTGAAACGCATTTTCTGGAGCCCGAATTTTCAGTCTTCTGCCATGGTGGCTAGGGGTATATTTAGGGTTGCTCGTAAACAGTGAACAAGGAGGGTCCAGTTGCATGTGGGGCTGCGTAAAGGCTCCCCTGGGGAGTTCAGTTGTACCCAAAGCCTTCCTGTGGGGGCACTTTTGGATGGGCGAATTAGGCTTTTAACGCATTTTCTGGGGCCCGAGTTTTCAGTCGACTGCCAGGCGGGCCAGGGCTATATTTAGGGTTGCTGTGAAAGAGTGAACCCGGAGGGTCCAGTTGCATGTGGGGCTGCATAAAGGCTCCCCTGGGGAGTTCAGTTGTACCCAAAGCCTTCCTCTGGGGGCACTTTTGGATGGGCGAATTAGGCTTTTAACAGTTTTTCTGTGGCCCGAGTTTTCAGTTTTCTGCCATGCTGGCTAGTGTTATATTTAGGGTTGCTTGTAAACAGCGAACACGGGGGGTCCAGTTGCGTATGGGCCTGCATAAAGGCTCCCCTGGGGAGTTCACTTGTACCCAAAGCCTTCCTTTGGGGGCACTTTTGGATGGGCGAATGGGGCTTGTAGCACGTTTTCTGTGGCCCGATTTTTCAGTCGTCTGCCATGCGGGCCAGGGTTATATATAGGGTTGCTGTGAAAGAGCGAATACGGAGGGTCCAGTTGCATGTGGGGCTGCATAAAGGCTCCCCTGGGGAGTTCACTTGTACCCAAAGCCTTCCTTTGGGGGCACTTCTGGATGGGCGAAAGGGGCTTGAAACGCATTTTCTGGAGCCCGAATTTTCAGTCTTCTGCCATGGTGGCTAGGGGTATATTTAGGGTTGCTCGTAAACAGTGAACAAGGAGGGTCCAGTTGCATGTGGGGCTGCGTAAAGGCTCCCCTGGGGAGTTCAGTTGTACCCAAAGCCTTCCTCTGGGGACACTTTTGGATGGGCGAATTAGGCTTTTAACGCATTTTCTGGGGCCCGAGTTTTCAGTCGACTGCCAGGCGGGCCAGGGCTATATTTAGGGTTGCTGTGAAAGAGGGAACCCGGAGGGTCCAGTTGCATGTGGGGCTGCATAAAGGCTCCCCTGGGGAGTTCAGTTGTACCCAAAGCCTTCCTCTGGGGGCACTTTTGGATGGGCGAATTAGGCTTTTAACAGTTTTTCTGTGGCCCGAGTTTTCAGTTTTCTGCCATGCTGGCTAGTGTTATATTTAGGGTTGCTTGTAAACAGCGAACACGGGGGGTCCAGTTGCGTATGGGCCTGCATAAAGGCTCCCCTGGGGAGTTCACTTGTACCCAAAGCCTTCCTTTGGGGGCACTTTTGGATGGGCGAATGGGGCTCGTAACACATTTTCTGTGGCCCGAGCTTTCAGTCGACTGCCAGGCGTGCTAGGGCTATATTTAGGGTTGCTCTGAAAGAGCGAATACGGAGGGTCCAGTTGCATGTGGGGCTGCGTAAAGGCTCCCCTGGGGAGTTCAGTTGTACCCAAAGCCTTCCTCTGGGGGCACTTTTGGATGGGCGAATTAGGCTTTTAACGCATTTTCTGGGGCCCGACTTTTCAGTCGACTGCCAGGCGGGCTAGGGCTATATTTAGGCTTGCGGTGAAAGAGTGAACCCGGAGGGTCCAGTTGCATGTGGGGCTGCATAAAGGCTCCCCTGGGGAGTTCACTTGTACCCAAAGCCTTCCATTGGGGGCACTTCTGGATGGGCGAAAGGGGCTTGAAACGCATTTTCTGGAGCCCGAGTTTTCAGTCTTCTGCCATGGTGGCTAGGGGTATATTTAGGGTTGCTCGTAAACAGTGAACAAGGAGGGTCCAGTTGCATGTGGGGCTGCATAAAGGCTCCCCTGGGGAGTTCTCTTGTACCCAAAGCCTTCCTCTGGTGACACTTTTGGATGGGCGAATTAGGCTTTTAACGCATTTTCTGGGGCCCGAGTTTTCAGTCGACTGCCAGGCGGGCCAGGGCTATATTTAGGGTTGCTGTGAAAGAGCGAATACGGAGGGTCCAGTTGCATGTGGGGCTGCGTAAAGGCTCCCCTGGGGAGTTCAGTTGTACCCAAAGCCTTCCTCTGGGGGCACTTTTGGATGGGCGAATTAGGCTTTTAACAGTTTTTCTGTGGCCCGAGTTTTCAGTTTTCTGCCATGCTGGCTAGTGTTATATTTAGGGTTGCTTGTAAACAGCGAACACGGGAGGTCCAGTTGCGTATGGGCCTGCATAAAGGCTCCCCTGGGGAGTTCACTTGTACCCAAAGCCTTCCTTTGGGGGCAGTTTTGGATGGGCGAATGGGGCTTGTAGCACGTTTTCTGTGGCCCGATTTTTCATTCGTCTGCCATGCGGGCCAGGGTTATATTTAGGGTTGCTTGTAAACAGCGAACACGGGGGGTCCAGTTGCGTATGGGCCTGCATAAAGGCTCCCCTGGGGAGTTCACTTGTACCCAAAGCCTTCCTTTGGGGGCACTTTTGGATGGGCGAATGGGGCTCGTAACACATTTTCTGGGGCCCGAGCTTTCAGTCGACTGCCATGGTGGCTAGGGTTATATTTAGGGTTGCTCGTAAACAGTGAACAAGGAGGGTCCAGTTGCATGTGGGGCTGCGTAAAGGCTCCCCTGGGGAGTTCAGTTGTACCCAAAGCCTTCCTCTGGGGGCACTTTTGGATGGGCGAATTAGGCTTTTAACGCATTTTCTGGGGCCCGACTTTTCAGTCGACTGCCAGGCGGGCTAGGGCTATATTTAGGCTTGCGGTGAAAGAGTGAACCCATAGGGTCCAGTTGCATGTGGGGCTGCATAAAGGCTCCCCTGGGGAGTTCAGTTGTACCCAAAGCCTTCCTTTGGGGGCACTTCTGGATGGGCGAAAGGGGCTTGAAACGCATTTTCTGGAGCCCGAGTTTTCAGTCTTCTGCCATGGTGGCTAGGGGTATATTTAGGGTTGCTCGTAAACAGTGAACAAGGAGGGTCCAGTTGCATGTGGGGCTGCATAAAGGCTCCCCTGGGGAGTTCTCTTGTACCCAAAGCCTTCCTCTGGGGGCACTTTTGGATGGGCGAAAGGGGCTTTTAACGCATTTTCTGGGGCCCGAGTTTTCAGTCGACTGCCAGGCGGGCCAGGGCTATATTTAGGGTTGCTGTGAAAGAGCGAATACGGAGGGTCCAGTTGCATGTGGGGCTGCGTTAAGGCTCCCCTGGGGAGTTCAGTTGTACCCAAAGCCTTCCTCTGGGGGCACTTTTGGATGGGCGATTAGGCTTTTAACGCATTTTCTGGGGCCCGAGTTTTCAGTCGACTGCCAGGCGGGCCAGGGCTATATTTAGGGTTGCTGTGAAAGAGCGAATACGGAGGGTCCAGTTGCATGTGGGGCTGCGTTAAGGCTCCCCTGGGGAGTTCAGTTGTACCCAAAGCCTTCCTCTGGGGGCACTTTTGGATGGGCGAATTAGGCTTTTAATGCATTTTCTGGGGCCCGACTTCTCAGTCGATTGCCAGGCGGGCCAGGGCTATATTTAGGGTTGCTGTGAAAGAGTGAACCCGTAGGGTCCAGTTGCATATGGGGCTGCATAAAGGCTCCCCTGGGGAGTTCACTTGTACCCAAAGCCTTCCTTTGGGGGCACTTCTGGATGGGCGAATGGGGCTCGTAACACATTTTCTGTGGCCCGAGCTTTCAGTCGACTGCCAGGCGTGCTAGGGCTATATTTAGGGTTGCTGTGAAAGAGCGAATACGGAGGGTCCAGTTGCATGTGGGGCTGCGTTAAGGCTCCCCTGGGGAGTTCAGTTGTACCCAAAGCCTTCCTCTGGGGGCACTTTTGGATGGGCGAATTAGGCTTTTAACAGTTTTTCTGGGGCCCGAGTTTTCAGTTTTCTGCCATGCTGGCTAGTGTTATATTTAGGTTTGCTTGTAAACAGCGAACACGGGGGGTCCAGTTGCGTATGGGCCTGCATAAAGGCTCCCCTGGGGAGTTCACTTGTACCCAAAGCCTTCCTTTGGGGGCACTTTTGGATGGGCGAATGGGGCTTGTAGCACGTTTTCTCTGGCCCGATTTCTCAGTCGTCTGCCATGCGGGCCAGGATTATATTTAGGGTTGCTTGTAAACAGCGAACACGGGGGGTCCATTTGCGTATGGGCCTGCATAAAGGCTCCCCTGGGGAGTTCACTTGTACCCAAAGCCTTCTTTTGGGGGCACTTTTGGATGGGTGAATGGGGCTCGTAACCCATTTTCTGTGGCCCGAGCTTTCAGTCGACTGCCAGGCGTGCTAGGGCTATATTTAGGCTTGCGGTGAAAGAGCGAACACGGAGGGTCCAGTTGCATGTGGGGCTGCGTAAAGGCTCCCCTGGGGAGTTCAGTTGTACCCAAAGCCTTCCTTTGGGGGCACTTCTGGATGGGTGAATGGGGCTTGAAACGCATTTTCTGGGGCCCGAGTTTTCCGTCTTCTGCCATGGTGGCTAGGGGTATATTTAGGGTTGCTCGTAAACAGTGAACAAGGAGGGTCCAGTTGCATGTGGGGCTGCGTTAAGGCTCCCCTGGGGAGTTCACTTGTACCCAAAGCCTTCCTCTGGGGGCACTTTTGGATGGGCGAATTAGGCTTTTAACAGTTTTTCTGTGGCCCGAGTTTTCAGTTTTCTGCCATGCTGGCTAGTGTTATATTTAGGGTTGCTTGTAAACAGCGAACACGGGGGGTCCAGTTGCGTATGGGCCTGCATAAAGGCTCCCCTGGGGAGTTCAGTTGTACCCAAAGCCTTCCTTTGGGGGCACTTCTGGATGGGCGAAAGGGGCTTGAAACGCATTTTCTGGAGCCCGAGTTTTCAGTCTTCTGCCATGCTGGCTAGGGGTATATATAGGGTTGCTCGTAAACAGTGAACAAGGAGGGTCCAGTTGCATGTGGGGCTGCGTAAAGGCTCCCCTGGGGAGTTCAGTTGTACCCAAAGCCTTCCTCTGGGGGCACTTTTGGATGGGCGAATTAGGCTTTTAACGCATTTTCTGGGGCCCGAGTTTTCAGTCGACTGCCAGGCGGGCCAGGGCTATATTTAGGGTTGCTGTGAAAGAGCGAATACGGAGGGTCCAGTTGCATGTGGGGCTGCATAAAGGCTCCCCTGGGGAGTTCAGTTGTACCCAAAGCCTTCCTCTGGGGCACTTTTGGATGGGCGAATTAGGCTTTTAACAGTTTTTCTGTGGCCCGAGTTTTCAGTTTTCTGCCATGCTGGCTAGTGTTATATTTAGGGTTGCTTGTAAACAGCGAACACGGGGGGTCCAGTTGCGTATGGGCCTGCATAAAGGCTCCCCTGGGGAGTTCACTTGTACCCAAAGCCTTCCTTTGGGGGCACTTTTGGATGGGCGAATGGGGCTTGTAGCACGTTTTCTGTGGCCCGATTTTTCAGTCGTCTGCCATGCGGGCTAGGGTTATATTTAGGGTTGCTTGTAAACAGCGAACACGGGGGGTCCAGTTGCGTATGGGCCTGCATAAAGGCTCCCCTGGGGAGTTCACTTGTACCCAAAGCCTTCCTTTGGGGGCACTTCTGGATGGGCGAATGGGGCTCGTAACACATTTTCTGTGGCCCGAGCTTTCAGTCGACTGCCAGGCGTGCTAGGGCTATATTTAGGGTTGCTGTGAAAGAGCGAATACGGAGGGTCCAGTTGCATGTGGGGCTGCGTAAAGGCTCCCCTGGGGAGTTCAGTTGTACCCAAAGCCTTCCTCTGGGGGCACTTTTGGATGGGCGAATTAGGCTTTTAACGCATTTTCTGGGGCCCGACTTTTCAGTCGACTGCCAGGCGGGCTAGGGCTATATTTAGGCTTGCGGTGAAAGAGTGAACCCGGAGGGTCCAGTTGCATGTGGGGCTGCATAAAGGCTCCCCTGGGGAGTTCAGTTGTACCCAAAGCCTTCCTTTGGGGGCACTTCTGGATGGGCGAAAGGGGCTTGAAACGCATTTTCTGGAGCCCGAGTTTTCAGTCTTCTGCCATGGTGGCTAGGGGTATATTTAGGGTTGCTCGTAAACAGTGAACAAGGAGGGTCCAGTTGCATGTGGGGCTGCATAAAGGCTCCCCTGGGGAGTTCTCTTGTACCCAAAGCCTTCCTCTGGGGGCACTTTTGGATGGGCGATTAGGCTTTTAACGCATTTTCTGGGGCCCGACTTTTCAGTCGAATGCCATTCGGGCCAGGGCTATATTTAGTGTTGCTGTGAAAGAGTGAACCCGGAGGGTCCAGTTGCATGTGGGGCTGCATAAAGGCTCCCCTGGGGAGTTCACTTGTACCCAAAGCCTTCCTTTGGGGGCACTTTTGGATGGGCAAATGAGGCTTGAAACACATTTTCTGGAGCCCGAGTTTTCAGTTTTCTGCCATGCTGGCTAGTGTTATATTTAGGGTTGCTCGTAAACAGTGAACAAGGAGGGTCCAGTTGCATGTGGGGCTGCGTTAAGGCTCCCCTGGGGAGTTCAGTTGTACCCAAAGCCTTCCTCTGGGGGCACTTTTGGATGGGCGAAAGGGGCTTTTAACGCATTTTCTGGGGCCCGAGTTTTCAGTCGACTGCCAGGCGGGCCAGGGCTATATTTAAGGTTGCTGTGAAAGAGCGAATACGGAGGGTCCAGTTGCATGTGGGGCTGCGTTAAGGCTCCCCTGGGGAGTTCAGTTGTACCCAAAGCCTTCCTCTGGGGGCACTTTTGGATGGGCGAATTAGGCTTTTAATGCATTTTCTGGGGCCCGAGTTCTCAGTCGACTGCCAGGCGGGCCAGGGCTATATTTAGGGTTGCTGTGAAAGAGTGAACCCGTAGGGTCCAGTTGCATATGGGGCTGCATAAAGGCTCCCCTGGGGAGTTCAGTTGTATCCAAAGCCTTCCTCTGGGGGCACTTTTGGATGGGCGAATTAGGCTTTTAATGCATTTTCTGGGGCCCGAGTTTTCAGTCGACTGCCAGGCGGGCCAGGGCTATATTTAGGGTTGCTGTGAAAGAGTGAACCCGGAGGGTCCAGTTGCATGTGGGGCTGCGTTAAGGCTCCCCTGGGGAGTTCAGTTATACCCAAAGCCTTCCTCTGGGGGCACTTTTGGATGGGCGAATTAGGCTTTTAACGCATTTTCTGGGGCCCGAGTTTTCAGTCGACTGCCAGGCGGGCCAGGGGTATATTTAGGGTTGCTGTGAAAGAGTGAACCCGGAGGGTCCAGTTTCATGTGGTGCTGCATAAAGGCTCCCCTGGGGAGTTCAGTTGTACCCAAGCCTTCCTCTGGGGGCACTTTTGGATGGGCGAATTAGGCTTTTAACAGTTTTTCTGTGGCCCGAGTTTTCAGTTTTCTGCCATGCTGGCTAGTGTTATATTTAGGGTTGCTTGTAAACAGCGAACACGGGGGGTCCAGTTGCGTATGGGACTGCATAAAGGCTCCCCTGGGGAGTTCACTTGTACCCAAAGCCTTCCTTTGGGGGCACTTTTGGATGGGCGAATGGGGCTTGTAGCACGTTTTCTGTGGCCCGATTTTTCAGTCGTCTGCCATGCTGGCCAGGGTTATATATAGGGTTGCTGTGAAAGAGCGAATACGGAGGGTCCAGTTGCATGTGGGGCTGCATAAAGGCTCCCCTGGGGAGTTCACTTGTACCCAAAGCCTTCCTTTGGGGGCACTTTTGGATGGGCAAATGAGGCTTGAAACACATTTTCTGGAGCCCGAGTTTTCAGTTTTCTGCCATGCTGGCTAGTGTTATATTTAGGGTTGCTCGTAAACAGTGAACAAGGAGGGTCCAGTTGCATGTGGGGCTGCGTTAAGGCTCCCCTGGGGAGTTCAGTTGTACCCAAAGCCTTCCTCTGGGGGCACTTTTGGATGGGCGAAAGGGGCTTTTAACGCATTTTCTGGGGCCCGAGTTTTCAGTCGACTGCCAGGCGGGCCAGGGCTATATTTAGGGTTGCTGTGAAAGAGCGAATACGGAGGGTCCAGTTGCATGTGGGGCTGCGTTAAGGCTCCCCTGGGGAGTTCAGTTGTACCCAAAGCCTTCCTCTGGGGGCACTTTTGGATGGGCGAATTAGGCTTTTAATGCATTTTCTGGGGCCCGAGTTCTCAGTCGACTGCCAGGCGGGCCAGGGCTATATTTAGGGTTGCTGTGAAAGAGTGAACCTGTAGGGTCCAGTTGCATATGGGGCTGCATAAAGGCTCCCCTGGGGAGTTCAGTTGTATCCAAAGCCTTCCTCTGGGGGCACTTTTGGATGGGCGAATTAGGCTTTTAATGCATTTTCTGGGGCCCGAGTTTTCAGTCGACTGCCAGGCGGGCCAGGGCTATATTTAGGGTTGCTGTGAAAGAGTGAACCCGGAGGGTCCAGTTGTATGTGGGGCTGCGTTAAGGCTCCCCTGGGGAGTTCAGTTATACCCAAAGCCTTCCTCTGGGGGCACTTTTGGATGGGCGAATTAGGCTTTTAACGCATTTTCTGGGGCCCGAGTTTTCAGTCGACTGCCAGGCGGGCCAGGGCTATATTTAGGGTTGCTGTGAAAGAGTGAACCCGGAGGGTCCAGTTGCATGTGGGGCTGCATAAAGGCTCCCCTGGGGAGTTCAGTTGTACCCAAAGCCTTCCTCTGGGGGCACTTTTGGATGGGCGAATTAGGCTTTTAACAGTTTTTCTGTGGCCCGAGTTTTCAGTTTTCTGCCATGCTGGCTAGTGTTATATTTAGGGTTGCTTGTAAACAGCGAACACGGGTGGTCCAGTTGCGTATGGGCCTGCATAAAGGCTCCCCTGGGGAGTTCACTTGTACCCAAAGCCTTCCTTTGGGGGCACTTTTGGATGGGCGAATGGGGCTTGTAGCACGTTTTCTGTGGCCCGATTTTTCAGTCGTCTGCCATGCTTGCCAGGGTTATATATAGGGTTGCTGTGAAAGAGCGAATACGGAGGGTCCAGTTGCATGTGGGGCTGCATAAAGGCTCCCCTGGGGAGTTCACTTGTACCCAAAGCCTTCCTTTGGGGGCACTTCTGGATGGGCGAAAGGGGCTTGAAACGCATTTTCTGGAGCCCGAGTTTTCAGTCTTCTGCCATGGTGGCTAGGGGTATATTTAGGGTTGCTCGTAAACAGTGAACAAGGAGGGTCCAGTTGCATGTGGGGCTGCGTAAAGGCTCCCCTGGGGAGTTCAGTTGTACCCAAAGCCTTCCTCTGGGGGCACTTTTGGATGGGCGAATTAGGCTTTTAACGCATTTTCTGGGGCCCGACTTTTCAGTCGACTGCCAGGCGGGCTAGGGCTATATTTAGGGTTGCGGTGAAAGAGTGAACCCGGAGGGTCCAGTTGCATGTGGGGCTGCATAAAGGCTACCCTGGGGAGTTCACTTGTACCCAAAGCCTTCCTTTGCGGGCACTTCTGGATGGGTGAATGGGGCTTGAAACGCATTTTCTGGAGCCCGAGTTTTCAGTCTTCTGCCATGGTGGCTAGGGGTATATTTAGGGTTGCTCGTAAACAGTGAACAAGGAGGGTCCAGTTGCATGTGGGGCTGCGTTAAGGCTCCCCTGGGGAGTTCAGATGTACCCAAAGCCTTCCTTTGGGGGCACTTTTGGATGGGCGAATTAGGCTTTTAACGCATTTTCTGGGGCCCGAGTTTTCAGTCGACTGCCAGGCGGGCCAGGGCTATATTTAGGGTTGCGGTGAAAGAGTGAACCCGGAGGGTCCAGTTGCATATGGGGCTGCATAAAGGCTCCCCTGGGGAGTTCAGTTGTACCCAAAGCCTTCCTCTGGGGGCACTTTTGGATGGGCGAATTAGGCTTTTAACAGTTTTTCTGTGGCCCGAGTTTTCAGTTTTCTGCCATGCTGGCTAGGGTTATATTTAGGGTTGCTGTAAAGTGCGAACACGGAGGGTCCAGTTGCATGTGGGGCTGCATAAAGGCTCCCCTGGGGAGTTCACTTGTACCCAAAGCCTTCCTGTGGGGGCACTGTTGGATGGCCGAATTAGGCTTTTAACGCATTTTCTGGGGCCCGAGTTTTCAGTCGACTGCCAGCCGGGCCAGGGCTATATTTAGGGTTGCTGTGAAAGAGTGAACCCGGAGGGTAAAGTTGCATGTGGGGCTGCGTTAAGGCTCCCCTGGGGAGTTCTCTTGTACCCAAAGCCTTCCTCTGGGGGCACTTTTGGATGGGAGAATTAGGCTTTTAAC
This sequence comes from Anas acuta, assembly GCF_963932015.1. NCBI lineage: Eukaryota > Metazoa > Chordata > Aves > Anseriformes > Anatidae > Anas > Anas acuta. The sequence continues at coordinate 535,543 of NW_027076315.1, read as the reverse complement.
GCATTTTCTGGGGCCCGAGTTTTCAGTCGACTGCCAGGTGGGCCAGGGCTATATTTAGGGTTGCTGTGAAAGAGTGAACCCGGAGGGTCCAGTTGCATGTGGGGCTGCATAAAGGCTCCCCTGGGGAGTTCATTTGTACCCAAAGCCTTCCTCTGGGGGCACTTTTGGATGGGCGAATTAGGCTTTTAACAGTTTTTCTGTGGCCCGAGTTTTCAGTTTCCTGCCATGCTGGCTAGTGTTATATTTAGGGTTGCTTGTAAACAGCGAACACGGGGGGTCCAGTTGCGATGGGCCTGCATAAAGGCTCCCCTGGGGAGTTCACTTGTACCCAAAGCCTTCCTTTGGGGGCACTTTTGGATGGGCGAATGGGGCTTGTAGCACGTTTTCTGTGGCCCGATTTTTCAGTCGTCTGCCATGCGGGCCAGGGTTATATATAGGGTTGCTGTGAAAGAGCGAATACGGAGGGTCCAGTTGCATGTGGGGCTGCATAAAGGCTCCCCTGGGGAGTTCACTTGTACCCAAAGCCTTCCTTTGGGGGCACTTCTGGATGGGCGAAAGGGGCTTGAAACGCATTTTCTGGAGCCCGAGTTTTCAGTCTTCTGCCATGGTGGCTAGGGGTATATTTAGGGTTGCTCGTAAACAGTGAACAAGGAGGGTCCAGTTGCATGTGGGGCTGCGTAAAGGCTCCCCTGGGGAGTTCAGTTGTACCTAAAGCCTTCCTCTGGGGGCACTTTTGGATGGGCGAAAGGGGCTTTAAACGCATTTTCTGGGGCCCGAGTTTTCAGTCGACTGCCAGGCGGGCCAGGGCTATATTTAGGGTTGCTGTGAAAGAGCGAATACGGAGGGTCCAGTTGCATGTGGGACTGCGTTAAGGCTCCCCTGGGGAGTTCACTTGTACCCAAAGCCTTCCTATGGGGGCACTTTTGGATGGGTGAATGGGGCTCGTAACAAATTTTCTGTGGCACGAGCTTTCAGTCGACTGCCAGGCGTGCTTGGGCTATATTTAGGCTTGCGGTGAAAGAGTGAACCCGGAGGGTCCAGTTGCATGTGGGGCTGCATAAAGGCTCCCCTGGGGAGTTCAGTTGTACCCAAAGCCTTCCTCTGGGGGCACTTTTGGATGGGCGAATTAGGCTTTTAACGCATTTTCTGGGGCCCGAGTTTTCAGTTGACTGCCAGGCGGGCCAGGGTTATATTTAGGGTTGCTGTGAAAGAGTGAACCCGGAGGGTCCAGTTGCATGTGGGGCTGCGTTAAGGCTCCCCTGGGGAGTTCAGTTGTACCCAAAGCCTTCCTCTGGGGGCACTTTTGGATGGGCGAATTAGGCTTTTAACAGTTTTTCTGTGGCCCGAGTTTTCAGTTTTCTGCCATGCTGGCTAGTGTTATATTTATGGTTGCTTGTAAACAGCGAACACGGGGGGTCCAGTTGCGTATGGGCCTGCATAAAGGCTCCCCTGGGGAGTTCACTTGTACCCAAAGCCTTCCTTTGGGGGCACTTCTGGAGGGGCGAATGGGGCTTGAAATGCTTTTTCTGTGGCCCGAGTTTTCAGTTTTCTGCCATGCTGGCTAGTGTTATATTTAGGGTTGCTTGTAAACAGCGAACACGGGGGGTCCAGTTGCATATGGGCCTGCATAAAGGCTCCCCTGGGGAGTTCACTTGTACCCAAAGCCTTCCTCTGGGGGCACTTTTGGATGGTCGAATGGGGCTTGTAACACGTTTTCTGTGGCCCGAGTTTTCAGTCTTCTGCCATGCTGGCTAGGGTTATATTTAGGGTTGCTGTAAAGAGCGAACACGGAGGGTCCAGTTGCATGTGGGGCTGCATAAAGGCTCCCCTGGGAGGTTCAGATGTACCCAAAGATTTCCTTTGGAGGCACTTTTGGATGGGCGAATGGGGCTCGTAACACATTTTATGTGGCCCGAGCTTTCAGTCGACTGCCAGGCGTGCTAGGGCTATATTTAGGCTTGCGGTGAAAGAGTGAACCCGGAGGGTCCAGTTGCATGTGGGGCTGCATAAAGGCTCCCCTGGGGAGTTCAGTTGTTCCCAAAGCCTTCCTTTGGGGGCACTTATGGATGGGTGAATGGGGCTTGAAACGCATTTTCTGGAGCCCGAGTTTTCAGTCTTCTGCCATGGTGGCTAGGGGTATATTTAGGGTTGCTGTGAAAGAGCGAATACGGAGGGTCCAGTTGCATGTGGGGCTGCGTTAAGGCTCCCCTGGGGAGTTCACTTGTACCCAAAGCCTTCCTCTGGGGGCACTTTTGGATGGGCGAATTAGGCTTTTAACGCATTTTCTGGGGCCCGAGTTTTCAGTCGACTGCCAGGCGGGCTAGGGCTATATTTAGGTTTGCTGTGAAAGAGTGAACCCGGAGGGTCCAGTTGCATGTGGGGCTGCATAAAGGCTCCCCTGGGGAGTTCAGTTGTACCCAAAGCCTTCCTCTGGGGGCACTTTTGGATGGGCGAATTAGGCTTTTAACAGTTTTTCTGTGGCCCGAGTTTTCAGTTTTCTGCCATGCTGGCTAGTGTTATATTTAGGGTTGCTTGTAAACAGCGAACACGGGTGGTCCAGTTGCGTATAGGCCTGCATAAAGGCTCCCCTGGGGAGTTCTCTTGTACCCAAAGCCTTCCTCTGGGGGCACTTTTGGATGGGCGAAAGGGGCTTTTAACGCATTTTCTGGGGCCCGAGTTTTCAGTCGACTGCCAGGCGGGCCAGGGCTATATTTAGGGTTGCTGTGAAAGAGCGAATACGGAGGGTCCAGTTGCATGTGGGGCTGCGTTAAGGCTCCCCTGGGGAGTTCAGTTGTACCCAAAGCCTTCCTCTGGGGGCACTTTTGGATGGGCGATTAGGCTTTTAACGCATTTTCTGGGGCCCGACTTTTCAGTCGAATGCCATTCGGGCCAGGGCTATATTTAGTGTTGCTGTGAAAGAGTGAACCCGGAGGGTCCAGTTGCATGTGGGGCTGCATAAAGGCTCCCCTGGGGAGTTCACTTGTACCCAAAGCCTTCCGTTGGGGGCACTTTTGGATGGGCAAATGAGGCTTGAAACACATTTTCTGGAGCCCGAGTTTTCAGTTTTCTGCCATGCTGGCTAGTGTTATATTTAGGGTTGCTCGTAAACAGTGAACAAGGAGGGTCCAGTTGCATGTGGGGCTGCGTTAAGGCTCCCCTGGGGAGTTCAGTTGTACCCAAAGCCTTCCTCTGGGGGCACTTTTGGATGGGCGAAAGGGGCTTTTAACGCATTTTCTGGGGCCCGAGTTTTCAGTCGACTGCCAGGCGGGCCAGGGCTATATTTAGGGTTGCTGTGAAAGAGCGAATACGGAGGGTCCAGTTGCATGTGGGGCTGCGTTAAGGCTCCCCTGGGGAGTTCAGTTGTACCCAAAGCCTTCCTCTGGGGGCACTTTTGGATGGGCGAATTAGGCTTTTAATGCATTTTCTGGGGCCCGAGTTCTCAGTCGACTGCCAGGCGGGCCAGGGCTATATTTAGGGTTGCTGTGAAAGAGTGAACCCGTAGGGTCCAGTTGCATATGGGGCTGCATAAAGGCTCCCCTGGGGAGTTCAGTTGTATCCAAAGCCTTCCTCTGGGGGCACTTTTGGATGGGCGAATTAGGCTTTTAATGCATTTTCTGGGGCCCGAGTTTTCAGTCGACTGCCAGGCGGGCCAGGGCTATATTTAGGGTTGCTGTGAAAGAGTGAACCCGGAGGGTCCAGTTGCATGTGGGGCTGCGTTAAGGCTCCCCTGGGGAGTTCAGTTATACCCAAAGCCTTCCTCTGGGGGCACTTTTGGATGGGCGAATTAGGCTTTTAACGCATTTTCTGGGGCCCGAGTTTTCAGTCGACTGCCAGGCGGGCCAGGGGTATATTTAGGGTTGCTGTGAAAGAGTGAACCCGGAGGGTCCAGTTGCATGTGGGGCTGCATAAAGGCTCCCCTGGGGAGTTCAGTTGTACCCAAAGCCTTCCTCTGGGGGCACTTTTGGATGGGCGAATTAGGCTTTTAACAGTTTTTCTGTGGCCCGAGTTTTCAGTTTTCTGCCATGCTGGCTAGTGTTATATTTAGGGTTGCTTGTAAACAGCGAACACGGGGGGTCCAGTTGCGTATGGGACTGCATAAAGGCTCCCCTGGGGAGTTCACTTGTACCCAAAGCCTTCCTTTGGGGGCACTTTTGGATGGGCGAATGGGGCTTGTAGCACGTTTTCTGTGGCCCGATTTTTCAGTCGTCTGCCATGCTGGCCAGGGTTATATATAGGGTTGCTGTGAAAGAGCGAATACGGAGGGTCCAGTTGCATGTGGGGCTGCATAAAGGCTCCCCTGGGGAGTTCACTTGTACCCAAAGCCTTCCTTTGGGGGCACTTTTGGATGGGCAAATGAGGCTTGAAACACATTTTCTGGAGCCTGAGTTTTCAGTTTTCTGCCATGCTGGCTAGTGTTATATTTAGGGTTGCTCGTAAACAGTGAACAAGGAGGGTCCAGTTGCATGTGGGGCTGCGTTAAGGCTCCCCTGGGGAGTTCAGTTGTACCCAAAGCCTTCCTCTGGGGGCACTTTTGGATGGGCGAAAGGGGCTTTTAACGCATTTTCTGGGGCCCGAGTTTTCAGTCGACTGCCAGGCGGGCCAGGGCTATATTTAGGGTTGCTGTGAAAGAGCGAATACGGAGGGTCCAGTTGCATGTGGGGCTGCGTTAAGGCTCCCCTGGGGAGTTCAGTTGTACCCAAAGCCTTCCTCTGGGGGCACTTTTGGATGGGCGAATTAGGCTTTTAATGCATTTTCTGGGGCCCGAGTTCTCAGTCGACTGCCAGGCGGGCCAGGGCTATATTTAGGGTTGCTGTGAAAGAGTGAACCTGTAGGGTCCAGTTGCATATGGGGCTGCATAAAGGCTCCCCTGGGGAGTTCAGTTGTATCCAAAGCCTTCCTCTGGGGGCACTTTTGGATGGGCGAATTAGGCTTTTAATGCATTTTCTGGGGCCCGAGTTTTCAGTCGACTGCCAGGCGGGCCAGGGCTATATTTAGGGTTGCTGTGAAAGAGTGAACCCGGAGGGTCCAGTTGTATGTGGGGCTGCGTTAAGGCTCCCCTGGGGAGTTCAGTTATACCCAAAGCCTTCCTCTGGGGGCACTTTTGGATGGGCGAATTAGGCTTTTAACGCATTTTCTGGGGCCCGAGTTTTCAGTCGACTGCCAGGCGGGCCAGGGCTATATTTAGGGTTGCTGTGAAAGAGTGAACCCGGAGGGTCCAGTTGCATGTGGGGCTGCATAAAGGCTCCCCTGGGGAGTTCAGTTGTACCCAAAGCCTTCCTCTGGGGGCACTTTTGGATGGGCGAATTAGGCTTTTAACAGTTTTTCTGTGGCCCGAGTTTTCAGTTTTCTGCCATGCTGGCTAGTGTTATATTTAGGGTTGCTTGTAAACAGCGAACACGGGTGGTCCATTTGCGTAAGGGCCTGCATAAAGGCTCCCCTGGGGAGTTCACTTGTACCCAAAGCCTTCCTTTGGGGGCACTTTTGGATGGGCGAATGGGGCTTGTAGCACGTTTTCTGTGGCCCGATTTTTCAGTCGTCTGCCATGCTTGCCAGGGTTATATATAGGGTTGCTGTGAAAGAGCGAATACGGAGGGTCCAGTTGCATGTGGGGCTGCATAAAGGCTCCCCTGGGGAGTTCACTTGTACCCAAAGCCTTCCTTTGGGGGCACTTCTGGATGGGCGAAAGGGGCTTGAAACGCATTTTCTGGAGCCCGAGTTTTCAGTTTTCTGCCATGCTGGCTAGTGTTATATTTAGGGTTGCTCGTAAACAGTGAACAAGGAGGGTCCAGTTGCATGTGGGGCTGCGTAAAGGCTCCCCTGGGGAGTTCAGTTGTACCCAAAGCCTTCCTCTGGGGGCACTTTTGGATGGGCGAATTAGGCTTTTAACGCATTTTCTGGGGCCCGACTTTTCAGTCGACTGCCAGGCGGGCCAGGGCTATATTTAGTGTTGCTGTGAAAGAGTGAACCCGGAGGGTCCAGTTGCATGTGGGGCTGCGTTAAGGCTCCCCTGGGGAGTTCAGTTGTACCCAAAGCCTTCCTCTGGGGGCACTTTTGGATGGGCGAATTAGGCTTTTAACGCATTTTCTGGGGCCCGACTTTTCAGTCGACTGCCAGGCGGGCTAGGGCTATATTTAGGGTTGCGGTGAAAGAGTGAACCCGGAGGGTCCAGTTGCATGTGGGGCTGCATAAAGGCTACCCTGGGGAGTTCACTTGTACCCAAAGCCTTCCTTTGCGGGCACTTCTGGATGGGTGAATGGGGCTTGAAACGCATTTTCTGGAGCCCGAGTTTTCAGTCTTCTGCCATGGTGGCTAGGGGTATATTTAGGGTTGCTCGTAAACAGTGAACAAGGAGGGTCCAGTTGCATGTGGGGCTGCGTTAAGGCTCCCCTGGGGAGTTCAGATGTACCCAAAGCCTTCCTTTGGGGGCACTTTTGGATGGGCGAATTAGGCTTTTAACGCATTTTCTGGGGCCCGAGTTTTCAGTCGACTGCCAGGCGGGCCAGGGCTATATTTAGGGTTGCGGTGAAAGAGTGAACCCGGAGGGTCCAGTTGCATATGGGGCTGCATAAAGGCTCCCCTGGGGAGTTCAGTTGTACCCAAAGCCTTCCTCTGGGGGCACTTTTGGATGGGCGAATTAGGCTTTTAACAGTTTTTCTGTGGCCCGAGTTTTCAGTTTTCTGCCATGCTGGCTAGGGTTATATTTAGGGTTGCTGTAAAGTGCGAACACGGAGGGTCCAGTTGCATGTGGGGCTGCATAAAGGCTCCCCTGGGGAGTTCACTTGTACCCAAAGCCTTCCTGTGGGGGCACTGTTGGATGGCCGAATTAGGCTTTTAACGCATTTTCTGGGGCCCGAGTTTTCAGTCGACTGCCAGCCGGGCCAGGGCTATATTTAGGGTTGCTGTGAAAGAGTGAACCCGGAGGGTAAAGTTGCATGTGGGGCTGCGTTAAGGCTCCCCTGGGGAGTTCTCTTGTACCCAAAGCCTTCCTCTGGGGGCACTTTTGGATGGGAGAATTAGGCTTTTAACGCATTTTCTGGGGCCCGAGTTTTCAGTCGACTGCCAGGTGGGCCAGGGCTATATTTAGGGTTGCTGTGAAAGAGTGAACCCGGAGGGTCCAGTTGCATGTGGGGCTGCATAAAGGCTCCCCTGGGGAGTTCATTTGTACCCAAAGCCTTCCTCTGGGGGCACTTTTGGATGGGCGAATTAGGCTTTTAACAGTTTTTCTGTGGCCCGAGTTTTCAGTTTCCTGCCATGCTGGCTAGTGTTATATTTAGGGTTGCTTGTAAACAGCGAACACGGGGGGTCCAGTTGCGATGGGCCTGCATAAAGGCTCCCCTGGGGAGTTCACTTGTACCCAAAGCCTTCCTTTGGGGGCACTTTTGGATGGGCGAATGGGGCTTGTAGCACGTTTTCTGTGGCCCGATTTTTCAGTCGTCTGCCATGCGGGCCAGGGTTATATATAGGGTTGCTGTGAAAGAGCGAATACGGAGGGTCCAGTTGCATGTGGGGCTGCATAAAGGCTCCCCTGGGGAGTTCACTTGTACCCAAAGCCTTCCTTTGGGGGCACTTCTGGATGGGCGAAAGGGGCTTGAAACGCATTTTCTGGAGCCCGAGTTTTCAGTCTTCTGCCATGGTGGCTAGGGGTATATTTAGGGTTGCTCGTAAACAGTGAACAAGGAGGGTCCAGTTGCATGTGGGGCTGCGTAAAGGCTCCCCTGGGGAGTTCAGTTGTACCTAAAGCCTTCCTCTGGGGGCACTTTTGGATGGGCGAAAGGGGCTTTAAACGCATTTTCTGGGGCCCGAGTTTTCAGTCGACTGCCAGGCGGGCCAGGGCTATATTTAGGGTTGCTGTGAAAGAGCGAATACGGAGGGTCCAGTTGCATGTGGGACTGCGTTAAGGCTCCCCTGGGGAGTTCACTTGTACCCAAAGCCTTCCTATGGGGGCACTTTTGGATGGGTGAATGGGGCTCGTAACAAATTTTCTGTGGCACGAGCTTTCAGTCGACTGCCAGGCGTGCTTGGGCTATATTTAGGCTTGCGGTGAAAGAGTGAACCCGGAGGGTCCAGTTGCATGTGGGGCTGCATAAAGGCTCCCCTGGGGAGTTCAGTTGTACCCAAAGCCTTCCTCTGGGGGCACTTTTGGATGGGCGAATTAGGCTTTTAACGCATTTTCTGGGGCCCGAGTTTTCAGTTGACTGCCAGGCGGGCCAGGGTTATATTTAGGGTTGCTGTGAAAGAGTGAACCCGGAGGGTCCAGTTGCATGTGGGGCTGCGTTAAGGCTCCCCTGGGGAGTTCAGTTGTACCCAAAGCCTTCCTCTGGGGGCACTTTTGGATGGGCGAATTAGGCTTTTAACAGTTTTTCTGTGGCCCGAGTTTTCAGTTTTCTGCCATGCTGGCTAGTGTTATATTTATGGTTGCTTGTAAACAGCGAACACGGGGGGTCCAGTTGCGTATGGGCCTGCATAAAGGCTCCCCTGGGGAGTTCACTTGTACCCAAAGCCTTCCTTTGGGGGCACTTCTGGAGGGGCGAATGGGGCTTGAAATGCTTTTTCTGTGGCCCGAGTTTTCAGTTTTCTGCCATGCTGGCTAGTGTTATATTTAGGGTTGCTTGTAAACAGCGAACACGGGGGGTCCAGTTGCATATGGGCCTGCATAAAGGCTCCCCTGGGGAGTTCACTTGTACCCAAAGCCTTCCTCTGGGGGCACTTTTGGATGGTCGAATGGGGCTTGTAACACGTTTTCTGTGGCCCGAGTTTTCAGTCTTCTGCCATGCTGGCTAGGGTTATATTTAGGGTTGCTGTAAAGAGCGAACACGGAGGGTCCAGTTGCATGTGGGGCTGCATAAAGGCTCCCCTGGGAGGTTCAGATGTACCCAAAGATTTCCTTTGGAGGCACTTTTGGATGGGCGAATGGGGCTCGTAACACATTTTATGTGGCCCGAGCTTTCAGTCGACTGCCAGGCGTGCTAGGGCTATATTTAGGCTTGCGGTGAAAGAGTGAACCCGGAGGGTCCAGTTGCATGTGGGGCTGCATAAAGGCTCCCCTGGGGAGTTCAGTTGTTCCCAAAGCCTTCCTTTGGGGGCACTTATGGATGGGTGAATGGGGCTTGAAACGCATTTTCTGGAGCCCGAGTTTTCAGTCTTCTGCCATGGTGGCTAGGGGTATATTTAGGGTTGCTGTGAAAGAGCGAATACGGAGGGTCCAGTTGCATGTGGGGCTGCGTTAAGGCTCCCCTGGGGAGTTCACTTGTACCCAAAGCCTTCCTCTGGGGGCACTTTTGGATGGGCGAATTAGGCTTTTAACGCATTTTCTGGGGCCCGAGTTTTCAGTCGACTGCCAGGCGGGCTAGGGCTATATTTAGGTTTGCTGTGAAAGAGTGAACCCGGAGGGTCCAGTTGCATGTGGGGCTGCATAAAGGCTCCCCTGGGGAGTTCAGTTGTACCCAAAGCCTTCCTCTGGGGGCACTTTTGGATGGGCGAATTAGGCTTTTAACAGTTTTTCTGTGGCCCGAGTTTTCAGTTTTCTGCCATGCTGGCTAGTGTTATATTTAGGGTTGCTTGTAAACAGCGAACACGGGTGGTCCAGTTGCGTATAGGCCTGCATAAAGGCTCCCCTGGGGAGTTCACTTGTACCCAAAGCCTTCCTTTGGGGGCACTTCTGGATGGGCGAAAGGGGCTTGAAACGCTTTTTCTGTGGTCCGATTTTTCAGTCGTCTGCCATGCGGGCCAGGGTTATATTTAGGGTTGCTGTGAAAGAGCGAATACGGAGGGTCCAGTTGCATGTGGGGCTGCATAAAGGCTCCCCTGGGGAGTTCACTTGTACCCAAAGCCTTCCTTTGGGGGCACTTCTGGATGGGCGAAAGGGGCTTGAAACGCTTTTTCTGTGGTCCGAGTTTTCAGTCTTCTGCCATGCTGGCTAGGGTTATATTTAGGGTTGCTGTAAAGAGCGAACACGGAGGGTCCAGTTGCATGTGGGGCTGCGTAAAGGCTCCCCTGGGGAGTTCACTTGTACCCAAAGCCTTCCTTTGGAGGCACTTTTGAATGGGCGAATGGGGCTCGTAACACATTTTATGTGGCCCGAGCTTTCAGTCGACTGCCAGGCGTGCTAGGGCTATATTTAGGCTTGCGGTGAAAGAGTGAACCCGGTGGGTCCAGTTGCATGTGGGGCTGCGTAAAGGCTCCCCTGGGGAGTTCACTTGTACCCAAAGCCTTCCTGTGGGGGCACTTTTGGATGGGCGAATTGGGCTTGTAGCACGTTTTCTGTGGCCCGATTTTTCAGTCGTCTGCCATGCGGGCCAGGGTTATATTTAGGGTTGCTGTGAAAGAGCGAATACGGAGGGTGCAGTTGCATGTGGGGCTGCGTAAAGGCTCCCCTGGGGAGTTCACTTGTACCCAAAGCCTTCCTTTGGGAGCACTTCTGGATGGGCGAAAGGGGCTTGAAACGCATTTTCTGGAGCCCGAGTTTTCAGTCTTCTGCCATGGTGGCTAGGGGTATATTTAGGGTTGCTCGTAAACAGTGAACAAGGAGGGTCCAGTTGCATGTGGGGCTGAGTAAAGGCTCCCCTGGGGAGTTCTCTTGTACCCAAAGCCTTCCTCTGGGGGCACTTTTGGATGGGCGAATTAGGCTTTTAACGCATTTTCTGGGGCCCGAGTTTTCAGTCGACTGCCAGGCGGGCCAGGGCTATATTTAGGGTTGCTGTGAAAGAGCGAATACGGAGGGTCCAGTTGCATGTGGGGCTGCGTAAAGGCTCCCCTGGGGAGTTCAGTTGTACCCAAAGCCTTCCTCTGGGGGCACTTTTGGATGGGCGAATTAGGCTTTTAACAGTTTTTCTGTGGCCCGAGTTTTCAGTTTTCTGCCATGCTGGCTAGTGTTATATTTAGGGTTGCTTGTAAACAGCGAACACGGGAGGTCCAGTTGCATGTGGGGCTGCATAAAGGCTCCCCTGGGGAGTTCACTTGTACCCAAAGCCTTCCTTTGGGGGCACTTCTGGATGGGTGAATGGGTCTTGAAACCCATTTTCTGGAGCCCGAGTTTTCAGTCTTCTGCCATGCTGGCTAGTGTTATATTTAGGGTTGCTCGTAAACAGTGAACACGGGAGGTCCAGTTGCATGTGGGGCTGCATAAAGGCTCCCCTGGGGAGTTCAGTTGTACCCAAAGCCTTCCTCTGGGGGCACTTTTGGATGGGCGAATTAGGCTTTTAACGCATTTTCTGGGGCCCGAGTTTTCAGTCGACTGCCAGGCGGGCCAGGGCTATATTTAGGGTTGCTGTGAAAGAGCGAATACGGAGGGTCCAGTTGCATGTGGGGCTGCATAAAGGCTCCCCTGGGGAGTTCAGTTGTACCCAAAGCCTTCCTCTGGGGGCACTTTTGGATGGGCGAATTAGGCTTTTAACGCATTTTCTGGGGCCCGAGTTTTCAGTCGACTGCCAGGCGGGTCAGGGCTATATTTAGGGTTGCTGTGAAAGAGCGAATACGGAGGGTCCAGTTGCATGTGGGGCTGCATAAAGGCTCCCCTGGGGAGTTCAGTTGTACCCAAAGCCTTCCTCTGGGGGCACTTTTGGATGGGCGAATTAGGCTTTTAACAGTTTTTCTGTGGCCCGAGTTTTCAGTTTTCTGCCATGCTGGCTAGTGTTATATTTAGGGTTGCTTGTAAACAGCGAACACAGGAGGTCCAGTTGCGTATGGGCCTGCATAAAGGCTCCCCTGGGGAGTTCACTTGTACCCAAAGCCTTCCTTTGGGGGCACTTCTGGATGGGCGCATGGGGCTTGTAGCATGTTTTCTGTGGCCCGAGTTTTCAGTTTTCTGCCATGCTGGCCTGGGTTATATTTAGGGTTGCTGTAAAGAGCGAACACGGAGGGTCCAGTTGCATGTGGTGCTGCGTAAAGGCTCCCCTGGGGAGTTCAGATGTACCCAAAGCCTTCCTTTGGGGGCACTTTTGGATGGGCGAATGGGGCTCGTAACACATTTTCTGTGGCCCGAGCTTTCAGTGGACTGCCAGGCGTTCTAGGGCTATATTTAGGCTTGCGGTGAAAGAGTGAACCCGGATGGTCCAGTTGCATATGGGGCTGCATAAAGGCTCCCCTGGGGAGTTCAGTTGTACCCAAAGCCTTCCTCTGGGGGCACTTTTGGATGGGCGAATTAGGCTTTTAACGCATTTTCTGGGGCCCGAGTTTTCAGTCGACTGCCAGGCGGGCCAGGGCTATATTTAGGGTTGCTGTGAAAGACTGAACCCGGAGGGTCCAGTTGCATGTGGGGCTGCATAAAGGCTCCCCTGGGGAGTTCACTTGTACCCAAAGCCTTCCTTTGGGGGCACTTCTGGATGGGTGAATGGGGCTTGAAACGCTTTTTCTGTGGCCCGAGTTTTCAGTTTTCTGCCATGCTGGCTAGGGTTATATTTAGGGTTGCTTGTAAACAGCGAACACGGGGGGTCCAGTTGCGTATGGGCCTGCATAAAGGCTCCCCTGGGGAGTTCAGTTGTACCCAAAGCCTTCCTTTGGGGGCACTTTTGGATGGTCAAATGGGGCTTGTAGCACGTTTTCTGTGGCCCGATTTTTCAGTCGTCTGCCATGTGGGCCAGGGTTATATTTAGGGTTGCTGTGAAAGAGCGAATACGGAGGGTCCAGTTGCATGTGGGGCTGCATAAAGGCTCCCCTGGGGAGTTCAGTTGTACCCAAAGCCTTCCTTTGGGGGCACTTCTGGATGGGCGAAAGGGGCTTGAAACGCTATTTCTGTGGCCCGAGTTTTCAGTCTTCTGCCATGCTGGCTAGGGTTATATTTGGGGTTGCTGTAAAGAGCGAACACGGAGGGTCCAGTTGCATGTGGGGCTGCATAAAGGCTCCCCTGGGGAGTTCAGTTGTACCCAAAGCCTTCCTCTGGGGGCACTTTTGGATGGGCGAATTAGGCTTTTAATGCATTTTCTGGGTCCCGAGTTTTCAGTCGACTGCCAGGCGGGCCAGGGCTATATTTAGAGTTGCTGTGAAAGAGCGAATACGGAGGGTCCAGTTGCATGTGAGGCTGCGTTAAGGCTCCCCTGGGTAGTCCAGTTGTACCCAAAGCCTTCCTTTGGGGGCACTTTTGGATGGGCGAATTAGGCTTTTAACGCATTTTCTGGGGCCCGAGTTTTCAGTCGACTGCCAGGCGGGCCAGGGTTATATTTAGGGTTGCTATGAAAGACTGAACCCGGAGGGTCCAGTTGCATATGGGGCTGCATAAAGGCTCCCCTGGGGAGTTCAGTTGTACCCAAAGCCTTCCTTTGGGGGCACTTTTGGATGGTCAAATGGGGCTTGTAGCACGTTTTCTGGGGCCCGATTTTTCAGTCGTCTGCCATTCGGGCCAGGGTTATATTTAGGGTTGCTGTGAAAGAGTGAATACGGAGGGTCCAGTTGCATGTGGGGCTGCATAAAGGCTCCCCTGGGGAGTTCACTTGTACCCAAAGCCTTCCTTTGGGGGCACTTCTGGATGGGCGAATGGGGCTTGTAGCATGTTTTCTGTGGCCCGAGTTTTCAGTTTTCTGCCATGCTGGCTAGGGTTATATTTAGGGTTGCTGTAAAGAGCGAACACGGAGGGTCCAGTTGCATGTGGGGCTGCGTAAAGGCTCCCCTGGGGAGTTCAGATGTACCCAAAGCCTTCCTTTGGGGGCACTTTTGGATGGGCGAATGGGGCTCGTAACACATTTTCTGTGGCCCGAGCTTTCAGTGGACTGCCAGGCGTTCTAGGGCTATATTTAGGCTTGCGGTGAAAGAGTGAACCCGGAGGGTCCAGTTGCATGTGGGGCTGCATAAAGGCTCCCCTGGGGAGTTCAGTTGTACCCAAAGCCTTCCTCTGGGGGCACTTTTGGATGGGCGAATTAGGCTTTTAACGCATTTTCTGGGGCCCGAGTTTTCAGTCGACTGCCAGGCGGGCCAGGGCTATATTTAGGCTTGCGGTGAAAGAGTGAACCCGGAGGGTCCAGTTGCATGTGGGGCTGCATAAAGGCTCCCCTGGGGAGTTCACTTGTACCCAAAGCCTTCCTTTGGGGGCACTTCTGGATGGGCGAAAGGGGCTTGAAACGCATTTTCTGGAGCCCGAGTTTTCAGTCTTCTGCCATGGTGGCTAGGGGTATATTTAGGGTTGCTCGTAAACAGTGAACAAGGAGGGTCCAGTTGCATGTGGGGCTGCGTAAAGGCTCCCCTGGTGAGTTCTCTTCTACCCAAAGCCTTCCTCTGGGGGCACTTTTGGATGGGCGAATTAGGCTTTTAACAGTTTTTCTGTGGCCCGAGTTTTCAGTTTTCTGCCATGCTGGCTAGTGTTATATTTAGGGTTGCTTGTAAACATCGAACACGGGAGGTCCAGTTGCGTATGGGCCTGCATAAAGGCTCCCCTGGGGAGTTCACTTGTACCCAAAGCCTTCCTTTGGGGGCACTTTTGGATGGGCGAATGGGGCTTGTAGCACGTTTTCTGTGGCCCGATTTTTCAGTCGTCTGCCATGCGGGCTAGGGTTATATTTAGGGTTGCTTGTAAACAGCGAACACGGGGGATCCAGTTGCGTATGGGCCTGCATAAAGGCTCCCCTGGGGAGTTCAATTGTACCCAAAGCCTTCCTTTGGGGGCACTTTTGGATGGGCGAATGGGGCTCGTAACACATTTTCTGTGGCCCGAGCTTTCAGTCGACTGCCAGGCGTGCTAGGGCTATATTTAGGGTTGCTGTGAAAGAGCGAATACGGAGGGTCCAGTTGCATGTGGGGCTGCGTAAAGGCTCCCCTGGGGAGTTCAGTTGTACCCAAAGCCTTCCTCTGGGGGCACTTTTGGATGGGCGAATTAGGCTTTTAACGCATTTTCTGGGGCCCGACTTTTCAGTCGACTGCCAGGCGGGCCAGGGCTATATTTAGGGTTGCTGTGAAAGACTGAACCCGGAGGGTCCAGTTGCATATGGGGCTGCATAAAGGCTCCCCTGGGGAGTTCAGTTGTACCCAAAGCCTTCTTTTGGGGGCACTTTTGGATGGTCAAATGGGGCTTGTAGCACGTTTTCTGGGGCCCGATTTTTCAGTCGTCTGCCATGCGGGCCAGGGTTATATTTAGGGTTGCTGTGAGAGAGTGAATACGGAGGGTCCAGTTGCATGTGGGGCTGCATAAAGGCTCCCCTGGGGAGTTCAGTTGTACCCAAAGCCTTCCTTTGGGGGCACTTCTGGATGGGCGAATGGGGCTTGTAGCACGTTTTCTGTGGCCCGAGTTTTCAGTTTTCTGCCATGCTGGCTAGGGTTATATTTAGGGTTGCTGTAAAGAGCGAACACGGAGGGTCCAGTTGCATGTGGGGCTGCATAAAGGCTCCCCTGGGGAGTTCACTTGTACCCAAAGCCTTCCTTTGGGGGCACTTCTGGATGGGCGAATGGGGCTTGTAGCACGTTTTCTGTGGCCCGAGTTTTCAGTTTTCTGCCATGCTGGCTAGGGTTATATTTAGGGTTGCTGTAAAGAGCGAACACGGAGGGTCCAGTTGCATGTGGTGCTGCGTAAAGGCTCCCCTGGGGAGTTCACTTGTACCCAAAGCCTTCCTTTGGGGGCACTTTTGGATGGGCGAATGGGGCTCGTAACACATTTTCTGTGGCCCGAGCTTTCAGTGGACTGCCAGGCGTTCTAGGGCTATATTTAGGCTTGCGGTGAAAGAGTGAACCCGGAGGGTCCAGTTGCATGTGGGGCTGCATAAAGGCTCCCCTGGGGAGTTCAGTTGTACCCAAAGCCTTCCTCTGGGGGCACTTTTGGATGGGCGAATTAGGCTTTTAACGCATTTTCTGGGGCCCGAGTTTTCAGTCGACTGCCAGGCGGGCCAGGGCTATATTTAGGGTTGCTGTGAAAGACTGAACCCGGAGGGTCCAGTTGCATGTGGGGCTGCATAAAGGCTCCCCTGGGGAGTTCAGTTGTACCCAAAGCCTTCCTTTGGGGGCACTTCTGGATGGGCGAAAGGGGCTTGAAATGCTTTTTCTGTGGCCCGAGTTTTCAGTCTTCTGCCATGCTGGCTAGGGTTATATTTGGGGTTGCTGTAAAGAGCGAACACGGAGGGTCCAGTTGCATGTGGGGCTGCATAAAGGCTCCCCTGGGGAGATCACTTGTACCCAAAGCCTTTCTTTGGGGGCACTTTTGGATGGGCGAAAAGGGCTCGGAACGCATTTCCTGGGGCCTGATTTTTCAGTCGTCTCCGATGACGGCTAGGGCTATGTTTAGGTTTGCTCATGAACAGCGAACCCGGAGGGTCCAGTTGCATGTGGGGCTGCGTAAAGGCTCCCCTGGGGAGTTCACTTGTACCCAAAGCCTTCCTTTGCTGACACTTTTGGATGGTCCAAAGGGGCTTGCAACGCGTTTTCTGGGGCCCGGGTTTTCAGTCTTCTCCCATGCCGGTTAGGTTATAATTAGGGTTGCTCGGAAAAATCGAACCCGGAGGGTCCAGTTGCATGTGGGGCTGCGTAAAGGCTCCCCTGGGAAATTCAGATGTACCAAAAGCCTTCCTTAGGTGACACATTTGGATGGGCGAAAAGGGCTCGAAACGCATTTCCTGGGGCCTGATTTTTCACTCGTCTTCGATGCCGGTTATGGCTATGTTTAGGGATGCTCGGAAACAGCGAACCCGGAGGGTCCAGTTGCATGTGGGGCTGCGTAAAGGCTCCCCTGGGGAGTTCACTTGTACCCAAAGCCTTTCTTTGGGGGCACTTTTGGATGGGCGAAAAGGACTCGGAACGCATTTCCTGGGGCCTGATTTTTCACTCGTCTCCGATGCCGGCTAGGGCTATGTTTAGGGATGCTTGGAAACAGCGAACCCGAAGGGTCCAGTTGCATGTGGGGCTGCGTAAAGGCTCCCCTGGGGAGTTCACTTGTACCCAAAGCCTTCCTTTGGGGGCACATTTGGATGGGCGAAAAGGCCTCGGAACGCATTTCCTGGGGCCTGATTTTTCACTCATCTCCGATGACGGCTAGGGCTACGTTTCGGTTTGCTCAGGAACAGCAAACCCGGAGGGTCCAGTTGCATGTGGGGCTGCGTAAAGGCTCCCCTGGGGAGTTCTCTTGTACCCAAAGCCTTCCTTTGGGGGCACATTTGGATGGGCGAAAAGGGCTCGCAACGCATTTCCTGGGGCCCGGGTTTTTCACTCGTCTCCGATGCCGGCTACGGATATGTTTAGGGATGCTCGGAAACAGCGAACCCGGAGGGTCCAGTTGCATGTGGGGCTGCGTAAAGGCTCCCCTGGGGAGTTCACTTGTACCCAAAGCCTTCCTTTGGTGACACTTTTGGATGGTCTAAAGGGGCTCGCAACGCGTTTTCTGGGGCCTGATTTTTCATTCTACTCCCATGCCGTCTAGTGATAAATTTAGGGTTGCTCGGAAAAATCGAACCCGGAGGGTCCAGTTGCATGTGGGGCTGCGTAAAGGCTCCCCTGGGGAGTTCACTTGTACCCAAAGCCTTCCTTTGGGGGAACATTTGGATGGTCCGAATGGGCTCGCAACGCATTTCCTGGGGCCTGATTTTTCACTTGTCTCCGATGACGGCTAGGGCTATGTATAGGTTTGCTTAGGAACAGCGAACCCGGAGGGTGCAGTTGCATGTGGGGCTGCGTAAAGGCTCCCCTGGGGAGATCACTTGTACCCAAAGCCTTCCTTTGGGGGCACTTTTGGATGGGCGAAAAGGCCTCGCAACGCATTTCCTGGGGCCTGATTTTTCAGTCGTCTCCGATGACGGCTAGGGCTACGTTTAGGTTTGCTCAGGAACAGCGAACCCGGAGGGTCCAGTTGCATGTGGGCTGCGTAAAGGCTCCCCTGGGGAGTTCACTTGTACCCAAAGCCTTCCTTTGCTGACACTTTTGGATGGTCCAAAGGGGCTTGCAACGCGTTTTCTGGGGCCCGGGTTTTCAGTCTTCTCCCATGCCGGTTAGGTTATAATTAGGGTTGCTCGGAAAAATCGAACCCGGAGGGTCCAGTTGCATGTGGGGCTGCGTAAAGGCCCCCCTGGGAACTTCAGATGTACCAAAAGCCTTCCTTAGGTGACACATTTGGATGGGCGAAAAGGGCTCGAAACGCATTTCCTGGGGCCTGATTTTTCACTCGTCTTCGATGCAGGCTAGGGCTATGTTTAGGGATGCTCGGAAACAGCGAACCCGGAGGGTCCAGTTGCATGTGAGGCTGCGTAAAGGCTCCCCTGGGGAGTTCACTTGTACCCAAAGCCTTTCTTTGGGGGAACATTTGGATGGTCCGAATGGGCTCGCAACGCATTTCCTGGGTCCTGATTTTTCACTTGTCTCCGATGACGGCTAGGGCTATGTATAGGTTTGCTTAGGAACAGCGAACCCGGAGGGTCCAGTTGCATGTGGGGCTGCGTAAAGGCTCCCCTGGGGAGATCACTTGTACCCAAAGCCTTCCTTTGGGGGCACTTTTGGATGGGCGAAAAGGCCTCGCAACGCATTTCCTGGGGCCTGATTTTTCAGTCGTCTCCGATGACGGCTAGGGCTATGTTTAGGTTTGCTCAGGAACAGCGAACCCGGAGGGTCCAGTTGCATGTGGGGCTGCGTAAAGGCTCCCTGGGGAGTTCACTTGTACCCAAAGCCTTCCTTTGCTGACACTTTTGGATGGTCCAAAGGGGCTTGCAACGCGTTTTCTGGGGCCCGGGTTTTCAGTCTTCTCCCATGCCGGTTAGGTTATAATTAGGGTTGCTCGGAAAAATCGAACCCGGAGGGTCCAGTTGCATGTGGGGCTGCGTAAAGGCTCCCCTGGGAACTTCAGATGTACCAAAAGCCTTCCTTAGGTGACACATTTGGATGGGCGAAAAGGGCTCGAAACGCATTTCCTGGGGCCTGATTTTTCACTCGTCTTCGATGCCGGTTAGGGCTATGTTTAGGGATGCTCGGAAACAGCGAACCCGGAGGGTCCAGTTGCATGTGGGGCTGCGTAAAGGCTCCCCTGGGGAGTTCACTTGTACCCAAAGCCTTCCTTTGGGGGAACATTTGGATGGTCCGAAGGGGCTCGCAACGCATTTCCTGGGGCCCGGGTTTTCAGTCTTCTCCCATGCCGGCTAGTGATATATTTAGGGTTGCTCGGAAAAATCGAACCCGGAGGGTCCAGTTGCATGTGGGGCTGCGTAAAGGCTCCCCTGGGGAGTTCACTTGTACCCAAAGCCTTCCTTTGGGGGCACTTTTGGTTGGGCGAAAAGGGCTCGCAACGCATTTCCTGGGGCCTGATTTTTCAGTCGTCTCCGATGACGGCTAGGCCTACGTTTAGGTTTGCTCATGAACAGCGAACCCGGAGGGTCCAGTTGCATGTGTTGCTGTGTAAAGGCTCCCCTGGGGAGATCACTTGTACCCAAAGCCTTCCTTTGCGGGCACTTTTGGATGGTCCAAAGGGGCTCGCAACGCATTTCCTGGGGCCTGATTTTTCAGTCGTCATTGATGCCGGCTACGGCTATGTTTAGGGATGCTCGGAAACAGCGAACCCGGAGGGTCCAGTTGCATGTGGGGCTGCGTAAAGGCTCCCCTGGGGAGTTCACTTGTACCCAAAGCCTTCCTTTGGTGACACTTTTGAATGGTCCAAAGGGGCTTGCAAGGCGTTTTCTGGGGCCCGGGTTTTCAGTCTTCTCCCATTCCGGCTAGTGATATATTTAGGGTTGCTCGGAAAAATCGAACCCGGAGGGTCCAGTTGCATGTGGGGCTGCGTAAAGGCTCCCCTGGGGAGTTCACTTGTACCCAAAGCCTTCCTTTGCTGACACTTTTGGATGGTCCAAAGGGGCTTGCAACGCGTTTTCTGGGGCCCGGGTTTTCAGTCTTCTCCCATGCCGGCTAGTGATATATTTAGGGTTGCTCGGAAAAATCGAACCCGGAGGGTCCAGTTGCATGTGGGGCTGCGTAAAGGCTCCCCTGGGGAGTTCACTTGTACCCAAAGTCTTCCTTTGGGGGCACATTTGGATGGGCGAAAAGGGCTCGTAACGCATTTCCAGGGGCCTGATTTTTCAGTCGTCATCGATGCAGGCTAGGGCTATGTTTAGGGATGCTCGGAAACAGCGAACTCGAAGGGTCCAGTTGCATGTGGGGCTGCGTAAAGGCTCCCCTGGGGAGTTCACTTGTACCCAAAGCCTTCCTTTGGGGGAACATTTGGATGGTCCGAATGGGCTCGCAACGCATTTCCTGGGGCCTGATTTTTCACTTGTCTCCGATGACGGCTAGGGCTATGTATAGGTTTGCTTAGGAACAGCGAACCCGGAGGGTGCAGTTGCATGTGGGGCTGCGTAAAGGCTCCCCTGGGGAGATCACTTGTACCCAAAGCCTTCCTTTGGGGGCACTTTTGGATGGGCGAAAAGGCCTCGCAACGCATTTCCTGGGGCCTGATTTTTCAGTCGTCTCCGATGACGGCTAGGGCTACGTTTAGGTTTGCTCAGGAACAGCGAACCCGGAGGGTCCAGTTGCATGTGGGGCTGCGTAAAGGCTCCCCTGGGGAGTTCACTTGTACCCAAAGCCTTCCTTTGCTGACACTTTTGGATGGTCCAAAGGGGCTTGCAACGCGTTTTCTGGGGCCCGGGTTTTCAGTCTTCTCCCATGCCGGTTAGGTTATAATTAGGGTTGCTCGGAAAAATCGAACCCGGAGGGTCCAGTTGCATGTGGGGCTGCGTAAAGGCCCCCCTGGGAACTTCAGATGTACCAAAAGCCTTCCTTAGGTGACACATTTGGATGGGCGAAAAGGGCTCGAAACGCATTTCCTGGGGCCTGATTTTTCACTCGTCTTCGATGCCGGTTATGGCTATGTTTAGGGATGCTCGGAAACAGCGAACCCGGAGGGTCCAGTTGCATGTGGGGCTGCGTAAAGGCTCCCCTGGGGAGTTCACTTGTACCCAAAGCCTTTCTTTGGGGGAACATTTGGATGGTCCGAATGGGCTCGCAACGCATTTCCTGGGTCCTGATTTTTCACTTGTCTCCGATGACGGCTAGGGCTATGTATAGGTTTGCTTAGGAACAGCGAACCCGGAGGGTCCAGTTGCATGTGGGGCTGCGTAAAGGCTCCCCTGGGGAGATCACTTGTACCCAAAGCCTTCCTTTGGGGGCACTTTTGGATGGGCGAAAAGGCCTCGCAACGCATTTCCTGGGGCCTGATTTTTCAGTCGTCTCCGATGACGGCTAGGGCTATGTTTAGGTTTGCTCAGGAACAGCGAACCCGGAGGGTCCAGTTGCATGTGGGGCTGCGTAAAGGCTCCCCTGGGGAGTTCACTTGTACCCAAAGCCTTCCTTTGCTGACACTTTTGGATGGTCCAAAGGGGCTTGCAACGCGTTTTCTGGGGCCCGGGTTTTCAGTCTTCTCCCATGCCGGTTAGGTTATAATTAGGGTTGCTCGGAAAAATCGAACCCGGAGGGTCCAGTTGCATGTGGGGCTGCGTAAAGGCTCCCCTGGGAACTTCAGATGTACCAAAAGCCTTCCTTAGGTGACACATTTGGATGGGCGAAAAGGGCTCGAAACGCATTTCCTGGGGCCTGATTTTTCACTCGTCTTCGATGCCGGTTAGGGCTATGTTTAGGGATGCTCGGAAACAGCGAACCCGGAGGGTCCAGTTGCATGTGGGGCTGCGTAAAGGCTCCCCTGGGGAGTTCACTTGTACCCAAAGCCTTCCTTTGGGGGAACATTTGGATGGTCCGAAGGGGCTCGCAACGCATTTCCTGGGGCCCGGGTTTTCAGTCTTCTCCCATGCCGGCTAGTGATATATTTAGGGTTGCTCGGAAAAATCGAACCCGGAGGGTCCAGTTGCATGTGGGGCTGCGTAAAGGCTCCCCTGGGGAGTTCACTTGTACCCAAAGCCTTCCTTTGGGGGCACTTTTGGTTGGGCGAAAAGGGCTCGCAACGCATTTCCTGGGGCCTGATTTTTCAGTCGTCTCCGATGACGGCTAGGCCTACGTTTAGGTTTGCTCATGAACAGCGAACCCGGAGGGTCCAGTTGCATGTGTTGCTGTGTAAAGGCTCCCCTGGGGAGATCACTTGTACCCAAAGCCTTCCTTTGCGGGCACTTTTGGATGGTCCAAAGGGGCTCGCAACGCATTTCCTGGGGCCTGATTTTTCAGTCGTCATTGATGCCGGCTACGGCTATGTTTAGGGATGCTCGGAAACAGCGAACCCGGAGGGTCCAGTTGCATGTGGGGCTGCGTAAAGGCTCCCCTGGGGAGTTCACTTGTACCCAAAGCCTTCCTTTGGTGACACTTTTGAATGGTCCAAAGGGGCTTGCAAGGCGTTTTCTGGGGCCCGGGTTTTCAGTCTTCTCCCATTCCGGCTAGTGATATATTTAGGGTTGCTCGGAAAAATCGAACCCGGAGGGTCCAGTTGCATGTGGGGCTGCGTAAAGGCTCCCCTGGGGAGTTCACTTGTACCCAAAGCCTTCCTTTGCTGACACTTTTGGATGGTCCAAAGGGGCTTGCAACGCGTTTTCTGGGGCCCGGGTTTTCAGTCTTCTCCCATGCCGGCTAGTGATATATTTAGGGTTGCTCGGAAAAATCGAACCCGGAGGGTCCAGTTGCATGTGGGGCTGCGTAAAGGCTCCCCTGGGGAGTTCACTTGTACCCAAAGTCTTCCTTTGGGGGCACATTTGGATGGGCGAAAAGGGCTCGTAACGCATTTCCAGGGGCCTGATTTTTCAGTCGTCATCGATGCAGGCTAGGGCTATGTTTAGGGATGCTCGGAAACAGCGAACTCGAAGGGTCCAGTTGCATGTGGGGCTGCGTAAAGGCTCCCCTGGGGAGTTCACTTGTACACAATGCCTTTCTTTGGGGGCACTTTTGGATGGGCGAAAAGGGCTCGGAACGCATTTCCTGGGGCCTGATTTTTCAGTCGTCTCCGATGACGGCTAGGGCTATGTTTAGGTTTGCTCATGAACAGCGAACCCGGAGGGTCCAGTTGCATGTGGGGCTGCGTAAAGGCTCCCCTGGGGAGTTCACTTGTACCCAAAGCCTTCCTTTGGTGACACTTTTGGATGGTCCAAAGGGGCTTGCAACGCGTTTTCTGGGACCCGGGTTTTCAGTCTTCTCCCATGCCGGTTAGGTTATAATTAGGGTTGCTCGGAAAAATCGAACCCGGAGGGTCCAGTTGCATGTGGGGCTGCGTAAAGGCTCCCCTGGGAACTTCAGATGTACCAAAAGCCTTCCTTAGGTGACACATTTGGATGGGCGAAAAGGGCTCGCAACGCATTTCCTGGGGCCTGATTTTTCACTCGTCTTCGATGCCGGTTAGGGCTATGTTTAGGGATGCTCGGAAACAGCGAACCCGGAGGGTCCAGTTGCATGTGGGGCTGCGTAAAGGCTCCCCTGGGGAGTTCACTTGTACCCAAAGCCTTCCTTTGGGGGAACATTTGGATGGTCCGAAGGGGCTCGCAACGCATTTCCTGTGGCCTGATTTTTCACTCGTCTCCGAAGACGACTAGGGCTACGTTTAGGTTTGTTCAGGAACAGCGATCCCGGAGGGTCCAGTTGCATGTGGGGCTGCGTAAAGGCTCCCCTGGGGAGTTCACTTGTACCCAAAGCCTTCCTTTGGTGACACTTTTGGATGGTCCAAAGGGGCTTGCAACGCGTTTTCTGGGGCCCGGGTTTTCAGTCTTCTCCCATGCCGGCTAGTGATATATTTAGGGTTGCTCGGAAAAATCGAACCCGGAGGGTCCAGTTGCATGTGGGGCTGCGTAAAGGCTCCCCTGGGGAGTTCACTTGTACCCAAAGCCTTCCTTTGGGGGCACTTTTGGATGGACGAAAAGGGCTCGCAACGCATTTCCTGGGGCCTGATTTTTCATTCGTCTTCGATGCCGGCTAGGGCTATGTTTAGGGATGCTCGGAAACAGCGAACCCGGAGGGTCCAGTTGCATGTGGGGCTGCGTAAAGGCTCCCCTGGGGAGTTCACTTGTACCCAAAGCCTTCCTTTGGGGCACTTTTGGATGGGCGAAAAGGGCTCGCAACGCATTTCCTGGGGCCTGATTTTTCACTCGTCTCCGATGACGGCTAGGGCTACGTTTAGGTTTGCTCAGGAACAGCGAACCCGGAGGGTCCAGTTGCATGTGGGGCTGCGTAAAGGCTCCCCTGGGGAGTTCACTTGTACCCAAAGCCTTCCTTTGGTGAAACTTTTGGATGGTCCAAAGGGGCTTGCAACGCGTTTTCTGGGGTCCGGCTTTTCAGTCTTCTCCCATGCCTGCTAGTGATATATTTAGGGTTGCTCGGAAAAATCGAACCCGGAGGGTCCAGTTGCATGTGGGGCTGCGTAAAGGCTCCCCTGGGGAGTTCACTTGTACCCAAAGCCTTCCTTTGGTGACACTTTTGGATGGTCCAAAGGGGCTTGCAACGCGTTTTCTGGGGCCCGGGTTTTCAGTCTTCTCCCATGCCGGCTAGTGATATATTTAGGGTTGCTCGGAAAAATCGAACCCGGAGGGTCCAGTTGCATGTGGGGCTGCGTAAAGGCTCCCCTGGGGAGTTCACTTGTACCCAAAGCCTTCCTTTGGTGACACTTTTGGATGGGCGAAAAGGGCTCGGAACGCATTTCCTGGGGCCTGATTTTTCATTCGTCTTCGATGCCGGCTAGGGCTATGTTTAGGGATGCTCGGAAACAGCGAACCCGGAGGGTCCAGTTGCATGTGGGGCTGCGTAAAGGCTCCCCTGGGGAGTTCACTTGTACCCAAAGCCTTCCTTTGGGGGCACTTTTGGATGGGCGAAAAGGGCTCGCAACGCATTTCCTGGGGCCTGATTTTTCACTCGTCTCCGATGACGGCTAGGGCTACGTTTAGGTTTGCTCAGGAACAGCGAACCCGGAGGGTCCAGTTGCATGTGGGGCTGCGTAAAGGCTCCCCTGGGGAGTTCACTTGTACCCAAAGCCTTCCTTTGGTGAAACTTTTGGATGGTCCAAAGGGGCTTGCAACGCGTTTTCTGGGGTCCGGCTTTTCAGTCTTCTCCCATGCCTGATAGTGATATATTTAGGGTTGCTCGGAAAAATCGAACCCGGAGGGTCCAGTTGCATGTGGGGCTGCGTAAAGGCTCCCCTGGGGAGTTCACTTGTACCCAAAGCCTTCCTTTAGGGGCACTTTTGGATGAGCGAAAAGGGCTCGCAACGCATTTCCTGGGGCCTGATTTTTCATTCGTCTTCGATGCCGGCTAGGGCTATGTTTAGGGATGCTCGGAAACAGCGAACCTGGAGGGTCCAGTTGCATGTGGGGCTGCGTAAAGGCTCCCCTGGGGAGTTCACTTGTACCCAAAGCCTTCCTTTGGGGGCACTTTTGGATGGGCGAAAAGGGCTCGTAACGCATTTCCAGGGGCCTGATTTTTCAGTCGTCATTGATGCCGGCTAGGGCTATGTTTAGGGATGCTCGGAAACAGCGAACTCGAAGGGTCCAGCTGCATGTGGGCCTGCGTAAAGGCTCCCCTGGGGAGTTCACTTGTACCCAAAGCCTTCCTTTGGGGCACTTTTGGATGGGCGAAAAGGGCTCGGAACGCATTTCCTGGGGCCTGATTTTTCACTCGTCTCCTATGACGGCTAGGGTTATGTTTAGGTATGCTCGGAAACAGCGAACCAGAAGGGTTCAGTTACATGTGGGCCTGCGTAAAGGCTCCCCTGGGGAGTTCACTTGTACCCAAAGCCTTCCTTTGGGGGCACTTTTGGATGGGCGAAAAGGGCTCGCAACGCATTTCCTGGGGTCTGATTTTTCAGTCGTCTCCGATGACGGCTAGGGCTACGTTTAGGTTTGCTCATGAACAGCGTACCCGGAGGGTCCAGTTGCATGTGGGGCTGCGTAAAGGCTCCCCTGGGGAGTTCACTTGTACCCAAAGCCTTCCTTTGGGGGAACATTTGGATGGTCGAAAAGGCCTCGGAACGCATTTCCTGGGGACTGATTTTTCACTCGTCTCCGATGACGGCTAGGGCTACGTTTAGGTTTGCTCATGAACAGCGAACCCGGAGGGTCCAGTTGCATGTGGGGCTGCGTAAAGGCTCCCCTGGGGAGTTCTCTTGTACCCAAAGTCTTCCTTTGCGGGCACTTATGGATGGTCCAAAGGGGCTTGCTACGCTTTTTCTGGGGCCCGGGTTTTCAGTCTTCTCCCATGACGGCTAGTGATTTATTTAAGTTTGCTCGGAAAAATCGAACCCGGAGGGTCCAGTTGCATGTGGGGCTGCGTAAAGGCTCCCCTGGGGAGTTCTCTTGTACCCAAAGCCTTCCTTTGCGGGCACTTTTAGATGGTCCAAAGGGGCTCGCAACGCATTTCCTGGGGCCTGATTTTTCAGTCGTCTCCGATGACGGCTAGGGCTACGTTTAGGATTGCTCATGAACAGCGAACCCGGAGGGTCCAGTTGCATGTGGGGCTGCGTAAAGGCTCCCCTGGGGAGTTCTCTTGTACCCAAAGTTTTCCTTTGCGGGCACTTTTGGATGGTCCAAAGGGGCTTGCAACGCGTTTTCTGGGGCCCGGGTTTTCAGTCTTCTCCCATGCCGGCTAGTGATATATTTAGGGTTGCTCGGAAAAATCGAACCCGGAGGGTCCAGTTGCATGTGGGGCTGCGTAAAGGCTCCCCTGGGGAGTTCACTTGTACCCAAAGCCTTCCTTTGGGGGCACTTTTGGATGGACGAAAAGGGCTCGCAACGCATTTCCTGGGGCCTGATTTTTCATTCGTCTTCGATGCCGGCTAGGGCTATGTTTAGGGATGCTCGGAAACAGCGAACCCGGAGGGTCCAGTTGCATGTGGGGCTGCGTAAAGGCTCCCCTGGGGAGTTCACTTGTACCCAAAGCCTTCCTTTGGGGGCACTTTTGGATGGGCGAAAAGGGCTCGCAACGCATTTCCTGGGGCCTGATTTTTCACTCGTCTCCGATGACGGCTAGGGCTACGTTTAGGTTTGCTCAGGAACAGCGAACCCGGAGGGTCCAGTTGCATGTGGGGCTGCGTAAAGGCTCCCCTGGGGAGTTCACTTGTACCCAAAGCCTTCCTTTGGTGAAACTTTTGGATGGTCCAAAGGGGCTTGCAACGCGTTTTCTGGGGTCCGGCTTTTCAGTCTTCTCCCATGCCTGCTAGTGATATATTTAGGGTTGCTCGGAAAAATCGAACCCGGAGGGTCTAGTTGCATGTGGGGCTGCGTAAAGGCTCCCCTGGGGAGTTCACTTGTACCCAAAGCCTTCCTTTGGTGACACTTTTGGATGGTCCAAAGGGGCTTGCAACGCGTTTTCTGGGGCCCGGGTTTTCAGTCTTCTCCCATGCCGGCTAGTGATATATTTAGGGTTGCTCGGAAAAATCGAACCCGGAGGGTCCAGTTGCATGTGGGGCTGCGTAAAGGCTCCCCTGGGGAGTTCACTTGTACCCAAAGCCTTAATTTGGGGGCACTTTTGGATGGACGAAAAGGGCTCGCAACGCATTTCCTGGGGCCTGATTTTTCATTCGTCTTCGATGCCGGCTAGGGCTATGTTTAGGGATGCTCGGAAACAGCGAACCCGGAGGGTCCAGTTGCATGTGGGGCTGCGTAAAGGCTCCCCTGGGGAGTTCACTTGTACCGAAAGCCTTCCTTTGGGGGCACTTTTGGATGGGCGAAAAGGGCTCGCAACGCATTTCCTGGGGCCTGATTTTTCACTCGTCTCCGATGACGGCTAGGGCTACGTTTAGGTTTGCTCAGGAACAGCGAACCCGGAGGGTCCAGTTGCATGTGGGGCTGCGTAAAGGCTCCCCTGGGGAGTTCACTTGTACCCAAAGCCTTCCTTTGGTGAAACTTTTGGATGGTCCAAAGGGGCTTGCAACGCGTTTTCTGGGGTCCGGCTTTTCAGTCTTCTCCCATGCCTGCTAGTGATATATTTAGGGTTGCTCGGAAAAATCGAACCCGGAGGGTCCAGTTGCATGTGGGGCTGCGTAAAGGCTCCCCTGGGGAGTTCACTTGTACCCAAAGCCTTCCTTTGGGGGCACTTTTGGATGGGCGAAAAGGGCTCGTAACGCATTTCCAGGGGCCTGATTTTTCAGTCGTCATTGATGCCGGCTAGGGCTATGTTTAGGGATGCTCGGAAACAGCGAACTCGAAGGGTCCAGCTGCATGTGGGCCTGCGTAAAGGCTCCCCTGGGGAGTTCACTTGTACCCAAAGCCTTCCTTTGGGGCACTTTTGGATGGGCGAAAAGGGCTCGGAACGCATTTCCTGGGGCCTGATTTTTCACTCGTCTCCTATGACGGCTAGGGCTATGTTTAGGTATGCTCGGAAACAGCGAACCCGAAGGGTCCAGTTGCATGTGGGCCTGCGTAAAGGCTCCCCTGGGGAGTTCACTTGTACCCAAAGCCTTCCTTTGGGGGCACTTTTGGATGGGCGAAAAGGGCTCGCAACGCATTTCCTGGGGTCTGATTTTTCAGTCGTCTCCGATGACGGCTAGGGCTACGTTTAGGTTTGCTCATGAACAGCGTACCCGGAGGGTCCAGTTGCATGTGGGGCTGCGTAAAGGCTCCCCTGGGGAGTTCACTTGTACCCAAAGCCTTCCTTTGGGGGAACATTTGGATGGTCGAAAAGGCCTCGGAACGCATTTCCTGGGGACTGATTTTTCACTCGTCTCCGATGACGGCTAGGGCTACGTTTAGGTTTGCTCATGAACAGCGAACCCGGAGGGTCCAGTTGCATGTGGGGCTGCGTAAAGGCTCCCCTGGGGAGTTCTCTTGTACCCAAAGTCTTCCTTTGCGGGCACTTATGTATGGTCCAAAGGGGCTTGCTACGCTTTTTCTGGGGCCCGGGTTTTCAGTCTTCTCCCATGCCGGCTAGTGATTTATTTAAGTTTGCTCGGAAAAATCGAACCCGGAGGGTCCAGTTGCATGTGGGGCTGCGTAAAGGCTCCCCTGGGGAGTTCACTTGTACCCAAAGCCTTCCTTTGGGGGTACTTTTGGATGGGCAAAAAGGGCTCGCAACGCATTTCCTGGGGCCTGATTTTTCACTTGTCTCCGATGCCGTCTAGGACTATGTTTAGGGATGCTCGGAAACAGCGAACCCGGAGGGTGCAGTTGCATGTGGGGCTGCGTAAAGGCTCCCCTGGGGAGTTCTCTTGTACACAATGTCTTCCTTTGCGGGCACTTTTAGATGGTCCAAAGGGGCTCGCAACGCATTTCCTGGGGCCTGATTTTTCAGTCGTCTCCGATGACGGCTAGGGCTACGTTTAGGTTTGCTCATGAACAGCGAACCCGGAGGGTCCAGTTGCATGTGGGGCTGCGTAAAGGCTCCCCTGGGGAGTTCTCTTGTACCCAAAGTTTTCCTTTGCGGGCACTTATGGATGGTCCAAAGGGGCTTGCAACGCATTTTCTGGGGCCCGGGTTTTCAGTCTTCTCCCATGCCGGCTAGTGATTTATTTAAGTTTGCTCGGAAAAATCGAACCCGGAGGGTCCAGTTGCATGTGGGGCTGCGTAAAGGCTCCCCTGGGGAGTTCACTTGTACCCAAAGCCTTCCTTTGGGGGCACTTTTGGATGGGCAAAAAGGGCTCGCAACGCATTTCCTGGGGCCTGATTTTTCACTTGTCTCCGATGCCGTCTAGGACTATGTTTAGGGATGCTCGGAAACAGCGAACCCGGAGGGTGCAGTTGCATGTGGGGCTGCGTAAAGGCTCCCCTGGGGAGTTCTCTTGTACACAATGTCTTCCTTTGCGGGCACTTTTAGATGGTCCAAAGGGGCTCGCAACGCATTTCCTGGGGCCTGATTTTTCAGTCGTCTCAGATGACGGCTAGGGGTACGTTTAGGTTTGCTCATGAACAGTGAACCCGGAGGGTCCAGTTGCATGTGGGGCTGCGTAAAGGCTCCCCTGGGGAGATCACTTGTACCCAAAGCCTTCCTTTAGGGGCACTTTTGGATGAGCGAAAAGGGCTCGCAACGCATTTCCTGGGGCCTGATTTTCCATTCGTCTTCGATGCCGGCTAGGGCTATGTTTAGGATGCTCGGAAACAGCGAACCGGAAGGGTCCAGTTGCATGTGGGGCTGCGTAAAGGCTCCCCTGGGGAGTTCTCTTGTACCCAAAGTCTTCCTTTGCGGGCACTTTTGGATGGTCCAAAGGGGCTTGCAACGCATTTCCTGGGGCCTGATTTTTCAGTCGTCTCCGATGACGGCTAGGGTTACGTTTAGGTTTGCTCATGAACAGCGAACCCGGAGGGTCCAGTTGCATGTGGGGCTGTGTAAAGGCTCCCCTGGGGAGTTCACTTGTACCCAAAGCCTTCCTTTGGGGGAACTTTTGGATGGTCCGAAGGGGCTCGCAACGCATTTCCTGGGGCCTGATTTTTCACTTGTCTCTGATGACGGCTAGGGCTATGTATAGGTTTGCTCATGAACCCCGAACCCGGAGGGTCCAGTTGCATGTGGGGCTGCGTAAAGGCTCCCCTGGGGAGATCACTTGTACCCAAAGCCTTCCTTTGCGGGCACTTTTGGATGGTCCAAAGGGGCTCGCAACGCATTTCCTGGGGCCTGATTTTTCAGTCGTCATTGATGCCGGCTACTGCTATGTTTAGGGATGCTCGGAAACAGCGAACTCGAAGGGTCCAGTTGCATGTGGGGCTGTGTAAAGGCTCCCCTGGGGAGTTCACTTGTACCCAAAGCCTTCCTTTGGGGGCACTTTTGGATGGACGAAAAGGGCTCGCAACGCATTTCCTGGGGCCTGATTTTTCATTCGTCTTCGATGCCGGCTAGGGCTATGTTTAGGGATGCTCGGAAACAGCGAACCCGGAGGGTCCAGTTGCATGTGGGGCTGCGTAAAGGCTCCCCTGGGGAGTTCACTTGTACCCAAAGCCTTCCTTTGGGGGCACTTTTGGATGGGCGAAAAGGGCTCGCAACGCATTTCCTGGGGCCTGATTTTTCACTCGTCTCCGATGACGGCTAGGGCTACGTTTAGGTTTGCTCAGGAACAGCGAACCCGGAGGGTCCAGTTGCATGTGGGGCTGCGTAAAGGCTCCCCTGGGGAGTTCACTTGTACCCAAAGCCTTCCTTTGGTGAAACTTTTGGATGGTCCAAAGGGGCTTGCAACGCGTTTTCTGGGGTCCGGCTTTTCAGTCTTCTCCCATGCCTGCTAGTGATATATTTAGGGTTGCTCGGAAAAATCGAACCCGGAGGGTCCAGTTGCATGTGGGGCTGCGTAAAGGCTCCCCTGGGGAGTTCACTTGTACCCAAAGCCTTCCTTTAGGGGCACTTTTGGATGAGCGAAAAGGGCTCGCAACGCATTTCCTGGGGCCTGATTTTTCATTCGTCTTCGATGCCGGCTAGGGCTATGTTTAGGGATGCTCGGAAACAGCGAACCTGGAGGGTCCAGTTGCATGTGGGGCTGCGTAAAGGCTCCCCTGGGGAGTTCACTTGTACCCAAAGCCTTCCTTTGGGGGCACTTTTGGATGGGCGAAAAGGGCTCGTAACGCATTTCCAGGGGCCTGATTTTTCAGTCGTCATTGATGCCGGCTAGGGCTATGTTTAGGGATGCTCGGAAACAGCGAACTCGAAGGGTCCAGTTGCATGTGGGCCTGCGTAAAGGCTCCCCTGGGGAGTTCACTTGTACCCAAAGCCTTCCTTTGGGGCACTTTTGGATGGGCGAAAAGGGCTCGGAACGCATTTCCTGGGGCCTGATTTTTCACTCGTCTCCTATGACGGCTAGGGCTATGTTTAGGTATGCTCGGAAACAGCGAACCCGAAGGGTCCAGTTGCATGTGGGGCTGCGTAAAGGCTCCCCTGGGGAGTTCACTTGTACCCAAAGCCTTCCTTTGGGGGCACTTTTGGATGGGCGAAAAGGGCTCGCAACGCATTTCCTGGGGTCTGATTTTTCAGTCGTCTCCGATGACGGCTAGGGCTACGTTTAGGTTTGCTCATGAACAGCGTACCCGGAGGGTCCAGTTGCATGTGGGGCTGCGTAAAGGCTCCCCTGGGGAGTTCACTTGTACCCAAAGCCTTACTTTGGTGACACTTTTGGATGGTCCAAAGGGGCTTGCAACGCGTTTTCTGGGGCCCGGGTTTTCAGTCTTCTCCCATGCCGGCTAGTGATATATTTAGGGTTGCTCGGAAAAATCGAACCCGGAGGGTCCAGTTGCATGTGGGGCTGCGTAAAGGCTCCCCTGGGGTGTTCACTTGTACCCAAAGCCTTCCTTTGGGGGCACTTTTGGATGGGCGAAAAGGGCTCGTAACGCATTTCCTGGGGCCTGATTTTTCAGTCGTCATCGATGCCGGCTAGGGCTATGTTTAGGGATGCTCGGAACAGCGAACCCGGAGGGTCCAGTTGCATGTGGGGCTGCGTAAAGGCTCCCCTGGGGAGTTCACTTGTACCCAAAGCCTTCCTTTGGGGGCACTTTTGGATGGGCGAAAAGGGCTCGTAACGCATTTCCTGGGGCGTGATTTTTCAGTCATCTTTGATGCCGGCTAGGGCTATATTTAGTGATGCTCGGAAACAGCGATCCCGAAGGGTCCAGTTGCATGTGGGGCTGCGTAAAGGCTCCCCTGGGGAGTTCACTTGTACCCAAAGCCTTCCTTTGCGGGCACTTTTGGATGGACGAAAAGGGCTCGCAACGCATTTCCTGGGGCCTGATTTTTCAGTCGTCTTCGATGCCGTCTAGGGCTATGTTTAGGGATGCTCGGAAACAGCGAACCCGGAGGGTGCA
The DNA here is from genome assembly GCF_963932015.1 of Anas acuta. Classification (NCBI taxonomy): domain Eukaryota; kingdom Metazoa; phylum Chordata; class Aves; order Anseriformes; family Anatidae; genus Anas; species Anas acuta. The sequence continues at coordinate 502,988 of NW_027076315.1, read as the reverse complement.
GTTGCATGTGGGGCTGCGTAAAGGCTCCCCTGGGGAGTTCTCTTGTACCCAAAGCCTTCCTTTGTTGACAATTTTGGATGGTCCAAAGGGGCTTGCAACGCGTTTTCTGGGGCCCGGGTTTTCAGTCTTCTCCCATGCCGGCTAGTGATATATTTAGGGTTGCTCGGAAAAATCGAACCCGGAGGGTCCAGTTGCATGTGGGGCTGCGTAAAGGCTCCCCTGGGGTGTTCACTTGTACCCAAAGCCTTCCTTTGGGGGCACTTTTGGATGGGTGAAAAGGGCTCGTAACGCATTTCCTGGGGCCTGATTTTTCAGTCGTCATCGATGCCGGCTAGGGCTATGTTTAGGGATGCTCGGAAACAGCGAACCCGGAGGGTCCAGTTGCATGTGGGGCTGCGTAAAGGCTCCCCTGGGGAGTTCACTTGTACCCAAAGCCTTCCTTTGGGGGCACTTTTGGATGGGCGAAAAGGGCTCGTAACGCATTTCCTGGAGCGTGATTTTTCAGTCATCTTTGATGCCGGCTAGGGCTATGTTTAGTGATGCTCGGAAACAGCGATCCCGAAGGGTCCAGTTGCATGTGGGGCTGCGTAAAGGCTCCCCTGGGGAGTTCACTTGTACCCAAAGCCTTCCTTTGGGGGCACTTTTGGATGGGCGAAAAGGGCTCGCAACGCATTTCCTGGGGCCTGATTTTTCAGTCGTCTTCGATGCCGTCTAGGGCTATGTTTAGGGATGCTCGGAAACAGCGAACCCGGAGGGTCCAGTTGCATGTGGGGCTGCGTAAAGGCTCCCCTGGGGACTTCTCTTGTACCCAAAGTCTTCCTTTGGGGGCACATTTGGATGGGCGAAAATGCCTCGGAACGCATTTCCTGGGGCCTGATTTTTCACTCGTCTCCGATGACGGCTAGGGCTACGTTTAGGTTTGCTCAGGAACAGTGAACCCGGAGGGTCCAGTTGCATGTGGGGCTGCGTAAAGGCTCCCCTGGGGAGTTCACTTGTACCCAAAGCCTTCCTTTGCGGGCACTTTTGGATGGACGAAAAGGGCTTGCAACGCATTTCCTGGGGCGTGATTTTTCAGTCGTCTTCGATGCCGGCTAGGGCTATGTTTAGGGATGCTTTGAAACAGCCAACCCGGAGGGTCCAGTTGCATGTGGGGCTGCATAAAGGCTCCCCTGGGGAGTTCACTTGTACCCAAAGCCTTCCTTTGGGGGCACATTTGGATGGTCGAAAAGGCCTCGGAACGCATTTCCTGGGGCCTGATTTTTCACTCGTCTCCGATGACGGCTAGGGCTACGTTTAGGTTTGCTCATGAACAGTGAACCCGGAGGGTCCAGTTGCATGTGGGGCTGCGTAAAGGCTCCCCTGGGGAGTTCTCTTGTACCCAAAGCCTTCCTTTGCGGGCACTTATGGATGGTCCAAAGGGGCTTGCAACGCGTTTTCTGGGGCCCGGGTTTTCAGTCTTCTCCCATGCCGGCTAGTGATTTATTTAAGTTTGCTCGGAAAAATCGAACCCGGAGGGTCCAGTTGCATGTGGGGCTGCGTAAAGGCTCCCCTGGGGAGTTCACTTGTACCCAAAGCCTTCCTTTGGGGGCACTTTTGGATGGGCAAAAAGGGCTCGCAACGCATTTCCTGGGGCCTGATTTTTCACTCGTCTCTTATGCCGTCTAGGACTATGTTTAGGGATGCTCAGAAACAGCGAACCCGGAGGGTGCAGTTGCATGTGGGGCTGCGTAAAGGCTCCCCTGGGGAGTTCTCTTGTACACAATGTCTTCCTTTGCGGGCACTTTTAGATGGTCCAAAGGGGCTCGCAACGCATTTCCTGGGGCCTGATTTTTCAGTCGTCTCAGATGACGGCTAGGGGTACGTTTAGGTTTGCTCATGAACAGTGAACCCGGAGGGTCCAGTTGCATGTGGGGCTGCGTAAAGGCTCCCCTGGGGAGATCACTTGTACCCAAAGCCTTCCTTTAGGGGCACTTTTGGATGAGCGAAAAGGGCTCGCAACGCATTTCCTGGGGCCTGATTTTCCATTCGTCTTCGATGCCGGCTAGGGCTATGTTTAGGATGCTCGGAAACAGCGAACCGGAAGGGTCCAGTTGCATGTGGGGCTGCGTAAAGGCTCCCCTGGGGAGTTCTCTTGTACCCAAAGTCTTCCTTTGCGGGCACTTTTGGATGGTCCAAAGGGGCTTGCAACGCATTTCCTGGGGCCTGATTTTTCAGTCGTCTCCGATGACGGCTAGGGTTACGTTTAGGTTTGCTCATGAACAGCGAACCCGGAGGGTCCAGTTGCATGTGGGGCTGTGTAAAGGCTCCCCTGGGGAGTTCACTTGTACCCAAAGCCTTCCTTTGGGGGAACTTTTGGATGGTCCGAAGGGGCTCGCAACGCATTTCCTGGGGCCTGATTTTTCACTTGTCTCTGATGACGGCTAGGGCTATGTATAGGTTTGCTCATGAACCCCGAACCCGGAGGGTCCAGTTGCATGTGGGGCTGCGTAAAGGCTCCCCTGGGGAGATCACTTGTACCCAAAGCCTTCCTTTGCGGGCACTTTTGGATGGTCCAAAGGGGCTCGCAACGCATTTCCTGGGGCCTGATTTTTCAGTCGTCATTGATGCCGGCTACTGCTATGTTTAGGGATGCTCGGAAACAGCGAACTCGAAGGGTCCAGTTGCATGTGGGGCTGTGTAAAGGCTCCCCTGGGGAGTTCACTTGTACCCAAAGCCTTCCTTTGGGGGCACTTTTGGATGGACGAAAAGGGCTCGCAACGCATTTCCTGGGGCCTGATTTTTCATTCGTCTTCGATGCCGGCTAGGGCTATGTTTAGGGATGCTCGGAAACAGCGAACCCGGAGGGTCCAGTTGCATGTGGGGCTGCGTAAAGGCTCCCCTGGGGAGTTCACTTGTACCCAAAGCCTTCCTTTGGGGGCACTTTTGGATGGGCGAAAAGGGCTCGCAACGCATTTCCTGGGGCCTGATTTTTCACTCGTCTCCGATGACGGCTAGGGCTACGTTTAGGTTTGCTCAGGAACAGCGAACCCGGAGGGTCCAGTTGCATGTGGGGCTGCGTAAAGGCTCCCCTGGGGAGTTCACTTGTACCCAAAGCCTTCCTTTGGTGAAACTTTTGGATGGTCCAAAGGGGCTTGCAACGCGTTTTCTGGGGTCCGGCTTTTCAGTCTTCTCCCATGCCTGCTAGTGATATATTTAGGGTTGCTCGGAAAAATCGAACCCGGAGGGTCCAGTTGCATGTGGGGCTGCGTAAAGGCTCCCCTGGGGAGTTCACTTGTACCCAAAGCCTTCCTTTAGGGGCACTTTTGGATGAGCGAAAAGGGCTCGCAACGCATTTCCTGGGGCCTGATTTTTCATTCGTCTTCGATGCCGGCTAGGGCTATGTTTAGGGATGCTCGGAAACAGCGAACCTGGAGGGTCCAGTTGCATGTGGGGCTGCGTAAAGGCTCCCCTGGGGAGTTCACTTGTACCCAAAGCCTTCCTTTGGGGGCACTTTTGGATGGGCGAAAAGGGCTCGTAACGCATTTCCAGGGGCCTGATTTTTCAGTCGTCATTGATGCCGGCTAGGGCTATGTTTAGGGATGCTCGGAAACAGCGAACTCGAAGGGTCCAGTTGCATGTGGGCCTGCGTAAAGGCTCCCCTGGGGAGTTCACTTGTACCCAAAGCCTTCCTTTGGGGCACTTTTGGATGGGCGAAAAGGGCTCGGAACGCATTTCCTGGGGCCTGATTTTTCACTCGTCTCCTATGACGGCTAGGGCTATGTTTAGGTATGCTCGGAAACAGCGAACCCGAAGGGTCCAGTTGCATGTGGGGCTGCGTAAAGGCTCCCCTGGGGAGTTCACTTGTACCCAAAGCCTTCCTTTGGGGGCACTTTTGGATGGGCGAAAAGGGCTCGCAACGCATTTCCTGGGGTCTGATTTTTCAGTCGTCTCCGATGACGGCTAGGGCTACGTTTAGGTTTGCTCATGAACAGCGTACCCGGAGGGTCCAGTTGCATGTGGGGCTGCGTAAAGGCTCCCCTGGGGAGTTCACTTGTACCCAAAGCCTTACTTTGGTGACACTTTTGGATGGTCCAAAGGGGCTTGCAACGCGTTTTCTGGGGCCCGGGTTTTCAGTCTTCTCCCATGCCGGCTAGTGATATATTTAGGGTTGCTCGGAAAAATCGAACCCGGAGGGTCCAGTTGCATGTGGGGCTGCGTAAAGGCTCCCCTGGGGTGTTCACTTGTACCCAAAGCCTTCCTTTGGGGGCACTTTTGGATGGGCGAAAAGGGCTCGTAACGCATTTCCTGGGGCCTGATTTTTCAGTCGTCATCGATGCCGGCTAGGGCTATGTTTAGGGATGCTCGGAACAGCGAACCCGGAGGGTCCAGTTGCATGTGGGGCTGCGTAAAGGCTCCCCTGGGGAGTTCACTTGTACCCAAAGCCTTCCTTTGGGGGCACTTTTGGATGGGCGAAAAGGGCTCGTAACGCATTTCCTGGGGCGTGATTTTTCAGTCATCTTTGATGCCGGCTAGGGCTATATTTAGTGATGCTCGGAAACAGCGATCCCGAAGGGTCCAGTTGCATGTGGGGCTGCGTAAAGGCTCCCCTGGGGAGTTCACTTGTACCCAAAGCCTTCCTTTGCGGGCACTTTTGGATGGACGAAAAGGGCTCGCAACGCATTTCCTGGGGCCTGATTTTTCAGTCGTCTTCGATGCCGTCTAGGGCTATGTTTAGGGATGCTCGGAAACAGCGAACCCGGAGGGTGCAGTTGCATGTGGGGCTGCGTAAAGGCTCCCCTGGGGAGTTCTCTTGTACCCAAAGCCTTCCTTTGTTGACAATTTTGGATGGTCCAAAGGGGCTTGCAACGCGTTTTCTGGGGCCCGGGTTTTCAGTCTTCTCCCATGCCGGCTAGTGATATATTTAGGGTTGCTCGGAAAAATCGAACCCGGAGGGTCCAGTTGCATGTGGGGCTGCGTAAAGGCTCCCCTGGGGTGTTCACTTGTACCCAAAGCCTTCCTTTGGGGGCACTTTTGGATGGGTGAAAAGGGCTCGTAACGCATTTCCTGGGGCCTGATTTTTCAGTCGTCATCGATGCCGGCTAGGGCTATGTTTAGGGATGCTCGGAAACAGCGAACCCGGAGGGTCCAGTTGCATGTGGGGCTGCGTAAAGGCTCCCCTGGGGAGTTCACTTGTACCCAAAGCCTTCCTTTGGGGGCACTTTTGGATGGGCGAAAAGGGCTCGTAACGCATTTCCTGGAGCGTGATTTTTCAGTCATCTTTGATGCCGGCTAGGGCTATGTTTAGTGATGCTCGGAAACAGCGATCCCGAAGGGTCCAGTTGCATGTGGGGCTGCGTAAAGGCTCCCCTGGGGAGTTCACTTGTACCCAAAGCCTTCCTTTGGGGGCACTTTTGGATGGGCGAAAAGGGCTCGCAACGCATTTCCTGGGGCCTGATTTTTCAGTCGTCTTCGATGCCGTCTAGGGCTATGTTTAGGGATGCTCGGAAACAGCGAACCCGGAGGGTCCAGTTGCATGTGGGGCTGCGTAAAGGCTCCCCTGGGGACTTCTCTTGTACCCAAAGTCTTCCTTTGGGGGCACATTTGGATGGGCGAAAATGCCTCGGAACGCATTTCCTGGGGCCTGATTTTTCACTCGTCTCCGATGACGGCTAGGGCTACGTTTAGGTTTGCTCAGGAACAGTGAACCCGGAGGGTCCAGTTGCATGTGGGGCTGCGTAAAGGCTCCCCTGGGGAGTTCACTTGTACCCAAAGCCTTCCTTTGCGGGCACTTTTGGATGGACGAAAAGGGCTTGCAACGCATTTCCTGGGGCGTGATTTTTCAGTCGTCTTCGATGCCGGCTAGGGCTATGTTTAGGGATGCTTTGAAACAGCCAACCCGGAGGGTCCAGTTGCATGTGGGGCTGCATAAAGGCTCCCCTGGGGAGTTCACTTGTACCCAAAGCCTTCCTTTGGGGGCACATTTGGATGGTCGAAAAGGCCTCGGAACGCATTTCCTGGGGCCTGATTTTTCACTCGTCTCCGATGACGGCTAGGGCTACGTTTAGGTTTGCTCATGAACAGTGAACCCGGAGGGTCCAGTTGCATGTGGGGCTGCGTAAAGGCTCCCCTGGGGAGTTCTCTTGTACCCAAAGCCTTCCTTTGCGGGCACTTATGGATGGTCCAAAGGGGCTTGCAACGCGTTTTCTGGGGCCCGGGTTTTCAGTCTTCTCCCATGCCGGCTAGTGATTTATTTAAGTTTGCTCGGAAAAATCGAACCCGGAGGGTCCAGTTGCATGTGGGGCTGCGTAAAGGCTCCCCTGGGGAGTTCACTTGTACCCAAAGCCTTCCTTTGGGGGCACTTTTGGATGGGCAAAAAGGGCTCGCAACGCATTTCCTGGGGCCTGATTTTTCACTCGTCTCTTATGCCGTCTAGGACTATGTTTAGGGATGCTCAGAAACAGCGAACCCGGAGGGTGCAGTTGCATGTGGGGCTGCGTAAAGGCTCCCCTGGGGAGTTCTCTTGTACACAATGTCTTCCTTTGCGGGCACTTTTAGATGGTCCAAAGGGGCTCGCAACGCATTTCCTGGGGCCTGATTTTTCAGTTGTCTCAGATGACGGCTAGGGGTACGTTTAGGTTTGCTCAGGAACAGTGAACCCGGAGGGTCCAGTTGCATGTGGGGCTGCGTAAAGGCTCCCCTGGGGAGTTCACTTGTACCCAAAGCCTTCCTTTGCGGGCACTTTTGGATGGTCCAAAGGGGCTCGCAACGCATTTCCTGGGGCCTGATTTTTCATTCGTCTTCGATGCCGGCTAGGGCTATGTTTAGGATGCTCGGAAACAGCGAACCTGAAGGGTCCAGTTGCATGTGGGGCTGCGTAAAGGCTCCCCTGGGGAGTTCACTTGTACCCAAAGCCTTCCTTTGGGGGCACTTTTGGATGGTCCAAAGGGGCTCGCAACGCATTTCCTGGGGCCTGATTTTTCACTCATCTCCGATGACGGCTAGGGGTACGTTTAGGTTTGCTCAGAAAATCGAACCAGGAGGGTCCAGTTGCATGTGGGGCTGTGTAAAGGCTCCCCTGGGGAGTTCACTTGTACCCAAAGCCTTCCTTTGGGGGCACTTTTGGATGGGCGAAAAGGGCTCGTAACGCATTTCCTGGGGCCTGATTTTTCACTCGTCTCCGATGCCGTCTAGGAATATGTTTAGGGATGCTCGGAAACAGCGAACCCGGAGGGTGCAGTTGCATGTGGGGCTGCGTAAAGGCTCCCCTGGGGAGTTCTCTTGTACCCAATGTCTTCCTTTGCGGGCACTTTTGGATGGGCGAAAAGGCCTCCTAACGCATTTCCTGGGGACTGATTTTTCACTCGTCTCCGATGACGGCTAGGGCTACGTTTAGGTTTGCTCATGAACAGCGAACCCGGAGGGTCCAGTTGCATGTGGGGCTGCGTAAAGGCTCCCCTGGGGAGTTCACTTGTATCCAAAGCCTTCCTTTGGGGGCACTTTTGGATGGGCGAAAAGGGCTCGTAACGCATTTCCAGGGGCCTGATTTTTCAGTCGTCATTGATGCCGGCTAGGGCTATGTTTAGGGATGCTCGGAAACAGCGAACCCGGAGGGTCCAGTTGCATGTGGGGCTGCGTAAAGGCTCCCCTGGGGAGTTCACTTGTACCCAAAGCCTTCCTTTGGGGTCACTTTTGGATGGACGAAAAGGGATCGCAACGCATTTCCTGGGGCCTGATTTTTCATTCGTCTTCGATGCCGTCTAGTGCTATGTTTAGGGATGCTCGGAAACAGCGAACCCGAAGGGTCCAGTTGCATGTGGGGCTGCGTAAAGGCTCCCCTGGGGAGTTCACTTGTACCCAAAGCCTTCCTTTGGGGGCACTTTTGGATGGGCGAAAAGGGCTCGCAACGCATTTCCTGGGGCCTGATTTTTCATTCGTCTTCGATGACGGCTAGGGCTATGTTTAGGGATGCTCGGAAACAGCGAACCCGAAGGGTCCAGTTGCATGTGGGGCTGCGTAAAGGCTTCCCTGGGGAGTTCACTTGTACCCAAAGCCTTCCTTTGGGGGCACTTTTGGATGGTCCAAAGGGGCTTGCAACGCATTTTCTGGGGCCCGGGTTTTCAGTCTTCTCCCATGCCGGCTAGTGATATATTTAGGTTTGCTCAGAAAAATCGAACCCGGAGGGTCCAGTTGCATGTGGGGCTGCGTAAAGGCTCCCCTGGGGAGTTCACTTGTACCCAAAGCCTTCCTTTGGGGGCACTTTTGGATGGGCGAAAAGGGCTTGCAACGCATTTCCTGGGGCCTGATTTTTCAGTCGTCATCGATGCCGGCTAGGGCTATGTTTAGGGATGCTCGGAAACAGCGAACCCGGAGGGTCCAGTTGCATGTGGGGCTGCGTAAAGGCTCCCCTGGGGAGTTCACTTGTACCAAAGCCTTCCTTTGGGGTCACTTTTGGATGGGCGAAAATTCCTCGGAACGCATTTCCTGGGGCCTGATTTTTCACTCGTCTCCGATGACGGCTAGGGCTACGTTTAGGTTTGCTCAGGAACAGTGAACCCGGAGGTACCAGTTGCATGTGGGGCTGCGTAAAGGCTCCCCTGGGGAGTTCACTTGTACCCAAAGCCTTCCTTTGGGGGCACTTTTGGATGGACGAAAAGGGCTTGCAACGCATTTCCTGGGGCGTGATTTTTCAGTCGTCTTCGAAGCCGGCTAAGGCTATGTTTAGGGATGCTTTGAAACAGCGAACCCGGAGGGTCCAGTTGCATGTGGGGCTGCATAAAGGCTCCCCTGGGGAGTTCACTTGTACCCAAAGCCTTCCTTTGGGGGCACATTTGGATGGTCGAAAAGGCCTCGGAACGCATTTCCTGGGGCCTGATTTTTCACTCGTCTCCGATGACGGCTAGGGCTACGTTTATGTTTGCTCATAAATCGAAACAGGAGGGTCCAGTTGCATGTGGGGCTGTGTAAAGGCTCCCCTGGGGAGTTCACTTGTACCCAAAGCCTTCCTTTGGGGGAACTTTTGGATGGTCCGAAGGGGCTCGCAACGCATTTCCTGGGGCCTGATTTTTCAGTCGTCTCCGATGACGGCTAGGGGTACGTTTAGCTTTGCTCATGAACAGTGAACCCGGAGGGTCCAGTTGCATGTGGGGCTGCGTAAAGGCTCCCCTGGGGAGTTCACTTGTACCCAAAGCCTTCCTTTGGGGTCACTTTTGGATGGACGAAAAGGGATCGCAACGCATTTCCTGGGGCCTGATTTTTCATTCGTCTTCGATGCCGGCTAGGGCTATGTTTAGTGATGCTCGGAAACAGCGAACCCGAAGGGTCCAGTTGCATGTGGGGCTGCGTAAAGGCTCCCCTGGGGAGTTCACTTGTACCCAAAGCCTTCCTTTGGGGGCACTTTTGGATGGTCCAAAGGGGCTTGCAACGCATTTTCTGGGGCCCGGGTTTTCAGTCTTCTCCCATGCCGGCTAGTGATATATTTAGGTTTGCTCAGAAAAATCGAACCCGGAGGGTCCAGTTGCATGTGGGGCTGCGTAAAGGCTCCCCTGGGGAGTTCACTTGTACCCAAAGCCTTCCTTTGGGGGCACTTTTGGATGGGCGAAAAGGGCTCGCAACGCATTTCCTGGGGCCTGATTTTTCAGTCGTCATCGATGCCGGCTAGGGCTATGTTTAGGGATGCTCGGAAAGAGCGAACCCGGAGGGTCCAGTTGCATGTGGGGCTGCGTAAAGGCTCCCCTGGGGAGTTCACTTGTACCCAAAGCCTTCCTTTGGGGGCACTTTTGGATGGGTGAAAAGGGCTCGCAACGCATTTCCTGGGGCCTGATTTTTCATTCGTCTTCGATGCCGGCTAGGGCTATGTTTAGGGATGCTCGGAAACAGCGAACCCGAAGGGTCCAGTTGCATGTGGGGCTGCGTAAAGGCTCCCCTGGGGAGTTCACTTGTACTCAAAGCCTTCCTTTGGGGGCACTTTTGGATGGTCCAAAGGGGCTCGCAACGCATTTCCTGGGGCCTGATTTTTCATTCGTCTTCGATGACGGCTAGGGCTATGTTTAGTGATGCTCGGAAACAGCGAACCCGAAGGGTCCAGTTGCATGTGGGGCTGTGTAAAGGCTCCCCTGGGGAGTTCACTTGTACCCAAAGCCTTCCTTTGGGGGCACTTTTGGATGGTCCAAAGGGGCTTGCAACGCATTTTCTGGGGCCCGGGTTTTCAGTCTTCTCCCATGCCGGCTAGTGATATATTTAGGTTTGCTCAGAAAAATCGAACCCGGAGGGTCCAGTTGCATGTGGGGCTGCGTAAAGGCTCCCCTGGGGAGTTCACTTGTACCCAAAGCCTTCCTTTGGGGGCACTTTTGGATGGGCGAAAAGGGCTCGCAACGCATTTCCTGGGGCCTGATTTTTCAGTCGTCATCGATGCCGGCTAGGGCTGTGTTTAGGGATGCTCAGGAACAGCGAACCCGGAGGGTCCAGTTGCATGTGGGGCTGCGTAAAGGCTCCCCTGGGGAGTTCACTTGTACCCAAAGCCTTCCTTTGGGGTCACTTTTGGATGGGCGAAAATTCCTCGGAACGCATTTCCTGGGGCCTGATTTTTCATTCGTCTTCGATGCCGGCTAGGGATATGTTTAGTGATGCTCGGAAACAGCGAACCCGAAGGGTCCAGTTGCATGTGGGGCTGCGTAAAGGCTCCCCTGGGGAGTTCACTTGTACCCAAAGCCTTCCTTTGGGGGCACTTTTGGATGGTCCAAAGGGGCTTGCAACGCATTTTCTGGAGCCCGGGTTTTCAGTCTACTCCCATGCCGGCTAGTGATATCTTTAGGTTTGCTCAGAAAAATCGAACCTGGAGGGTCCAGTTGCATGTGGGGCTGCGTAAAGGCTCCCCTGGGGAGTTCACTTGTACCCAAAGCCTTCCTTTGGGGGCACTTTTGGATGGGCGAAAAGGGCTCGCAACGCATTTCCTGGGGCCTGATTTTTCAGTCGTCATCGATGCCGGCTAGGGCTATGTTTAGGGATGCTCGGAAAGAGCGAACCCGGAGGGTCCAGTTGCATGTGGGGCTGCGTAAAGGCTCCCCTGGGGAGTTCACTTGTACCCAAAGCCTTCCTTTCGGGGCACTTTTGGATGGGTGAAAAGGGCTCGCAACGCATTTCCTGGGGCCTGATTTTTCATTCGTCTTCGATGCCGGCTAGGGCTATGTTTAGGGATGCTCGGAAACAGCGAACCCGAAGGGTCCAGTTGCATGTGGGGCTGCGTAAAGGCTCCCCTGGGGAGTTCACTTCTACTCAAAGCCTTCCTTTGGGGGCACTTTTGGATGGTCCAAAGGGGCTTGCAACGCGTTTTCTGGGGCCCGGTTTTTCAGTCGTCTCTGATGACGGCTAGGGCTACGTTTAGGTTTGCTCAGGAACAGCGAACCCGGAGGGTTCAGTTGCATGTGGGGCTGCGTAAAGGCTCCCCTGGGGAGTTCACTTGTACCCAAAGCCTTCCTTTGGGGGCACTTTTGGATGGGCAAAAAGGGCTCGCAACGCATTTCCTGGGGCCTGATTTTTCACTCGTCTCCGATGCCGTCTAGGACTGTTTATGGGTGCTCGGAAACAGCGAACCCGGAGGGTCCAGTTGCATGTGGGGCTGCGTAAAGTCTCCCCTGGGGAGATCACTTGTACCCAAAGCCTTCCTTTCCGGGCACTTTTGGATGGTCCAAAGGGGCTCGCAACGCATTTCCTGGGGCCTGATTTTTCATTCGTCTTCGATGACGGCTAGGGCTATGTTTAGTGATGCTCGGAAACAGCGAACCCGAAGGGTCCAGTTGCATGTGGATTGCGTAAAGGCTCCCCTGGGGAGTTCACTTGTACCCAAAGCCTTCCTTTGGGGGCACTTTTGGATGGTCCAAAGGGGCTTGCAACGCATTTTCTGGGGCCCGGGTTTTCAGTCTTCTCCCATGCCGGCTAGTGATATATTTAGGTTTGCTCAGAAAAATCGAACCCGGAGGGTCCAGTTGCATGTGGGGCTGCGTAAAGGCTCCCCTGGGGAGTTCACTTGTACCCAAAGCCTTCCTTTGGGGGCACTTTTGGATGGGCGAAAAGGGCTTGCAACGCATTTCCTGGGGCCTGATTTTTCAGTCGTCATCGATGCCGGCTAGGGCTATGTTTAGGGATGCTCGGAAACAGCGAACCCGGAGGGTCCAGTTGCATGTGGGGCTGCGTAAAGGCTCCCCTGGGGAGTTCACTTGTACCCAAAGCCTTCCTTTGGGGTCACTTTTGGATGGACGAAAAGGGATCGCAACGCATTTCCTGGGGCCTGATTTTTCATTCGTCTTCGATGCCGGCTAGGGCTATGTTTAGTGATGCTCGGAAACAGCGAACCCGAAGGGTCCAGTTGCATGTGGGGCTGCGTAAAGGCTCCCCTGGGGAGTTCACTTGTACCCAAAGCCTTCCTTTGGGGGCACTTTTGGATGGTCCAAAGGGGCTTGCAACGCATTTTCTGGGGCCCGGGTTTTCAGTCTTCTCCCATTCCGGCTAGTGATATATTTAGGTTTGCTCAGAAAAATCGAACCCGGAGGGTCCAGTTGCATGTGGGGCTGCGTAAAGGCTCCCCTGGGGAGTTCACTTGTACCCAAAGCCTTCCTTTGGGGGCACTTTTGGATGGGCGAAAAGGGCTCGCAACGCATTTCCTGGGGCCTGATTTTTCAGTCGTCATCGATGCCGGCTAGGGCTATGTTTAGGGATGCTCGGAAAGAGCGAACCCGGAGGGTCCAGTTGCATGTGGGGCTGCGTAAAGGCTCCCCTGGGGAGTTCACTTGTACCCAAAGCCTTCCTTTGGGGGCACTTTTGGATGGGTGAAAAGGGCTCGCAACGCATTTCCTGGGGCCTGATTTTTCATTCGTCTTCGATGCCGGCTAGGGCTATGTTTAGGGATGCTCGGAAACAGCGAACCCGAAGGGTCCAGTTGCATGTGGGGCTGCGTAAAGGCTCCCCTGGGGAGTTCACTTGTACTCAAAGCCTTCCTTTGCGGGCACTTTTGGATGGTCCAAAGGGGCTCGCAACGCATTTCCTGGGGCCTGATTTTTCATTCGTCTTCGGTGACGGCTAGGGCTATGTTTAGTGATGCTCGGAAACAGCGAACCCGAAGGGTCCAGTTGCATGTGGGGCTGTGTAAAGGCTCCCCTGGGGAGTTCACTTGTACCCAAAGCCTTCCTTTGGGGGCACTTTTGGATGGTCCAAAGGGGCTTGCAACGCATTTTCTGGGGCCCGGGTTTTCAGTCTTCTCCCATGCCGGCTAGTGATATATTTAGGTTTGCTCAGAAAAATCGAACCCGGAGGGTCCAGTTGCATGTGGGGCTGCGTAAAGGCTCCCCTGGGGAGTTCACTTGTACCCAAAGCCTTCCTTTGGGGGCACTTTTGGATGGGCGAAAAGGGCTCGTAACGCATTTCCTGGGGCCTGATTTTTCAGTAGTCATCGATGCCGGCTAGGGCTATGTTTAGGGATGCTCGGAAACAGCGAACCCGGAGGGTCCAGTTGCATGTGGGGCTGCGTAAAGGCTCCCCTGGGGAGTTCACTTGTACCCAAAGCCTTCCTTTGGGGGCACTTTTGGATGGGTGAAAAGGGCTCGCAGCGCATTTCCTGGGGCCTGATTTTTCATTCGTCTTCGATGCCGGCTAGGGCTATGTTTAGGGATGCTCGGAAACAGCGAACCCGAAGGGTCCAGTTGCATGTGGGGCTGCGTAAAGGCTCCCCTGGGGAGTTCACTTGTACTCAAAGCCTTCCTTTGGTGACACTTTTGGATGGGCAAAAAGGGCTCGCAACGCATTTCCTGGGGCCTGATTTTTCACTCGTCTCCGATGCCGTCTAGTACTGTTTAGGGGTGCTCGGAAACAGCGAACCCGGAGGGTCCAGTTGCATGTGGGGCTGCGTAAAGGCTCCCCTGGGGAGTTCACTTGTACACAAAGCCTTCCTTTGCGGGCACTTTTGGATGGGCGAAAAGGCCTCGGAACGCATTTCCTGGGGCCTGATTTTTCACTCGTCTCCGATGCCGTCTAGGACTGTTTAGGGATGCTCGGAAACAGCGAACCCGGAGGGTCCAGTTGCATGTGGGGCTGCGTAAAGGCTCCCCTGGGGAGTTCACTTGTACACAAAGCCTTCCTTTGGGGGCACTTTTGGATGGTCCAAAGGGGCTCGCAACGCATTTCCTGGGGCCTGATTTTTCAGTCGTCTCCGATGCCGTCTAGGAATATGTTTAGGGATGCTCGGAAACAGCGAACCCGGAGGGTGCAGTTGCATGTGGGGCTGCGTAAAGTCTCCCCTGGGGAGTTCTCTTGTACCCAATGTCTTCCTTTGCGGGCACTTTTGGATGGTCAAAAGGTGCTCGCAACGCATTTCCTCGGGCCTGATTTTTCAGTCGTCTCCGATGCCGGCTAGGGCTACGTTTACGTTTGCTCATGAACAGTGAACCCGGAGGGTCCAGTTGCATGTGAGGCTGTGTAAAGTCTCCCCTGGGGAGATCACTTGTACCCAAAGCCTTCCTTTGCGGGCACTTTTGGATGGTCCAAAGGGGCTCGCAACGCATTTCCTGGGGCCTGATTTTTCAGTCGTCATTGATGCCGGCTAGGGCTATGTTTAGGGATGCTCGGAAACATCGAACCCGGAGGGTCCAGTTGCATGTGGGGCTGCGTAAAGGCTCCCCTGGGGAGTTCACTTGTACCCAAAGCCTTCCTTTGGGTACACTTTTGGATGGTCCAAAGGGGCTCGCAACGCATTTCCTGGGGCCTGATTTTACACTCGTTTCCGATGACGGCTAGGGCTATGTTTAGGGATGCTCGGAAACAGCGAACCCGGAGGGTCCAGTTGCATGTGGGGCTGCGTAAAGGCTCCCCTGGGGAGTTCACTTGTACCCAAAGCCTTCCTTTGGGGGCACTTTTGGATGGACGAAAAGGGATCGCAACGCATTTCCTGGGGCCTGATTTTTCATTCGTCTTCGATGCCGGCTAGGGCTATGTTTAGGGATGCTCGGAAACAGCGAACCCGAAGGGTCCAGTTGCATGTGGGGCTGCGTAAAGGCTCCCCTGGGGAGTTCACTTGTACCCAAAGCCTTCCTTTGGGGGCACTTTTGGATGGGCAAAAAGGGCTCGCAACGCATTTCCTGGGGCCTGATTTTTCATTCGTCTTCGATGACGGCTAGGGTTATGTTTAGGGATGCTCGGAAACAGCGAACCCGAAGGGTCCAGTTGCATGTGGGGCTGCGTAAAGGCTCCCCTGGGGAGTTCACTTGTACCCAAAGCCTTCCTTTGGGGGCACTTTTGGATGGACGAAAAGGGATCGCAACGCATTTCCTGGGGCCTGATTTTTCATTCGTCTTCGATGCCGTCTAGGGCTATGTTTAGGGATGCTCAGGAACAGCGAACCCGGAGGGTTCAGTTGCATGTGGGGCTGCGTAAAGGCTCCCCTGGGGAGTTCACTTGTACCCAAAGCCTTCCTTTGGGGGCACTTTTGGATAGGCAAAAAGGGCTCGCAACGCATTTCCTGGGGCCTGATTTTTCACTCGTCTCCGATGCCGTCTAGGACTATTTAGGGGTGCTCGGAAACAGCGAACCCGGAGGGTCCAGTTGCATATGGGGCTGCGTAAAGGCTCCCCTGGGGAGTTCACTTGTACACAAAGCCTTCCTTTGCGGGCACTTTTGGATGTGCGAAAAGGCCTCGGAACGCATTTCCTGGGGCCTGATTTTTCACTCGTCTCCGATGACGGCTAGGGCTACGTTTAGGTTTGCTCAGGAACAGCGAACCCGGAGGGTCCAGTTGCATGTGGGGCTGCGTAAAGGCTCCCCTGGGGAGTTCACTTGTACCCAAAGCCTTCCTTTGCGGGCACTTTTGGATGGTCCAAAGGGGCTTGCAACGCGTTTTCTGGGGCCCGGGTTTTCAGTCTTCTCCCATGCCGGCTAGTGATATATTTAGGGTTGCTCGGAAAAATCGAACCCGGAGGGTCCAGTTGCATGTGGGGCTGCGTAAAGGCTCCCCTGGGGAGTTCACTTGTACCCAAAGCCTTCCTTTGGGGGCACTTTTGGATGGGCGAAAAGGGCTCGTAACGCATTTCCTGGGGCTTGATTTTTCAGTCGTCTTCTATGCCGGCTAGGGATATGTTTAAGGGTGCTCGGAAACAGCGAACGCGGAGGGTCCAGTTGCATGTGGGGCTGCATAAAGGCTCCCCTGGGGAGATCACTTGTACCCAAAGCCTTCTTTTGGTGACACTTTTGGATGGGCGAAAAGGGCTCGCAACGCATTTCCTGGGGCTTGATTTTTCAGTCGTCTTCTATGCCGGCTAGGGCTATGTTTAAGGGTGCTCGGAACCAGCGAACGCGGAGGGTCCAGTTGCATATGGGGTTGCGTAAAGGCTCACCTGGGGAGTTCACTTGTACCCAAAGCCTTCCTTTGGGGGCACTTTTGGATGGACCAAAGGGGCTCGCAACGCATTTCCTGTGGCCTGATTTTTCACTCGTCTTCGATGCCGGCTAGGGGTATGTTTAGGGATGCTCGGAAACAGCGAACCCGGAGGGTCCAGTTGCATGTGGGGCTGCGTAAAGGCTCCCCTGGGGAGTTCACTTGTACCCAAAGCCTTCCTTTGGTGACACTTTTGGATGGTCCAAAGGGGCTTGCAACACGTTTTCTGGGGCCCGGTTTTTCAGTCTTCTCCCATGCCGGCTAGTGATATATTTAGGGTTGCTCGGAAAAATCGAACCCGGAGGGTCCAGTTGCATGTGGGGCTGCGTAAAGGCTCCCCTGGGGAGTTCACTTGTACCCAAAGCCTTCCTTTGGGGGCACTTTTGGATGGTCCGAAGGGGCTCGCAACGCATTTCCTGGGGCCTGATTTTTCACTTGTCTTCGATGCCGGCTAGGGCTATGTTTAGGGATGCTCGGAAACAGCGAACCCGGAGGGTCCAGTTGCATGTGGGGCTGCGTAAAGGCTCCCCTGGGGAGTTCACTTATACCCAAAGCCTTCCTTTGCGGGCACTTTTGGATGGGCGAAAAGGCCTCGGAAGGCATTTCCTGGGGCCTGATTTTTCACTCGTCTCCGATGACGGCTAGGGCTACGTTTAGGTTTGCTCAGGAACAGCGAACCCGGAGGGTCCAGTTGCATGTGGGGCTGTGTAAAGGCTCCCCTGGGGAGATCACTTGTACTCAAAGCCTTCCTTTGGGGGCACTTTTGGATGGTCCAAAGGGGCTCGAAACGCATTTCCTGGGGCCTGATTTTTCAGTCGTCTCCGATGACGGCTAGGGCTACGTTTAGGATTGCTCATGAACAGCGAACCCGGAGGGTCCAGTTGCATGTGGGGCTGCGTAAAGGCTCCCCTGGGGAGTTCACTTGTACCCAAAGCCTTCCTTTGCGGGCACTTTTCGATGGTCCAAAGGGGCTTGCAACGCGTTTTCTGGGGCCCGGGTTATCAGTCTTCTCCCATGCCGGCTAGTGATATATTTATGGTTGCTCGGAAAAATCGAACCCGGAGGGTCCAGTTGCATGTGGGGCTGCGTAAAGGCTCCCCTGGGGAGTTCACTTGTATCCAAAGCCTTCCTTTGGGGGCACTTTTGGATGGTCCAAAGGGGCTCGCAACGCATTTCCTGGGGCCTGATTTTTCAGTCGTCATCGATGCCGGCTAGGGCTATGTTTAGGGATGCTCGGAAACAGCGAACCCGGAGGGTCCAGTTGCATGAGGGGCTGCGTAAAGGCTCCCCTGGGGAGTTCACTTGTACCCAAAGCCTTTCTTTGGGGGCACTTTTGGATGGGCGAAAAGGGCTCGCAACGCATTTCCTGGGGCCTGATTTTTCAGTCGTCTTCGATGCCGGCTAGGGCTATGTTTAGGGATGCTCGGAGACAGCGAACCCGGAGGGTCAAGTTGCATGTGGGGCTGCGTAAAGGCTCCCCTGGGGAGTTCACTTGTACCCAAAGCCTTCCTTTGGGGGCACTTTTGGATGGGCGAAAGGGGCTCGCAACGCATTTCCTGGGGCTTGATTTTTCAGTCGTCTTCTATGCCGGCTAGGACTATGTTTAGGGATGCTCGGAAACAGCGAACCCGGAGGGTCCATTTGCATGTGGGGCTGCGTAAAGGCTCCCCTGGGGAGTTCACTTGTACCCAAAGCCTTCCTTTGGGGGCACTTTTGGATGGGCGAAAAGGGCTCGTAACGCATTTCCTGGGGCCTGATTTTTCAGTCGTCATCGATGCGGCTAGGGCTATGTTTAGTGATGCTCGGAAACAGCGAACCCGGAGGGTGCAGTTGCATGTGGGGCTGCGTAAAGGCTCCCCTGGGGAGTTCACTTGTATCCAAAGCCTTCCTTTGGGGGCACTTTTGGATGGTCCGAAGGGGCTCGCAACGCATTTCCTGGGGCCTGATTTTTCAGTCGTCATCGATGCCGGCTAGGGCTATGTTTAGGGATGCTCGGAAACAGCGAACCCGGAGGGTCCAGTTGCATGTGGGGCTGCGTAAAGGCTCCCCTGGGGAGTTCACTTGTACCCAAAGCCTTTCTTTGGGGGCACTTTTGGATGGGCGAAAAGGGCTCGCAACGCATTTCCTGGGGCCTGATTTTTCAGTCGTCATTGATGACGGCTAGGGCTATGTTTAGGGATGCTCGGAAACAGCGAACCCGGAGGGTCCATTTGCATGTGGGGCTGCGTAAAGGCTCCCCTGGGGAGTTCACTTGTACCCAAAGCCTTCCTTTCGGGGCACTTTTGGATGGGCGAAAAGGGCTCGTAACGCATTTCCTGGGGCCTGATTTTTCAGTCGTCATCGATGCGGCTAGGGTTATGTTTAGGGATGCTCGGAAACAGCGAACCCGGAGGGTCCAGTTGCATGTGGGGCTGCGTAAAGGCTCCCCTGGGGAGTTCACTTGTACCCAAAGCCTTTCTTTGGGGGCACTTTTGGATGTTCCAAAGGGGCTCGCAACGCATTTCCTGGGGCCTGATTTTTCAGACGTCATCGATGCCGGCTAGGGGTACGTTTCGGTTTGCTCAGGAACAGCGAACCCGGAGGGTCCAGTTGCATGTGGGGCTGCGTAAAGGCTCCCCTGGGGAGATCACTTGTACCCAAAGCCTTCCTTTGGGGGCACTTTTGGATGGGCGAAAAGGGCTCGCAACGCATTTCCTGGGGCCTGATTTTTCAGTCGTCTTCTATGCCGGCTAGGGCTATGTTTAGGGATGCTCGGAAACAGCGAACCCGGAGGGTCCAGTTGCATGTGGGGCTGCGTAAAGGCTCCCCTGGGGAGTTCACTTGTACCCAAAGCCTTCCTTTGAGGGCACTTTTGGATGGGCGAAAAGGGCTCGCAACGCATTTCCTGGGGCTTGATTTTTCAGTCGTCTTCTATATCGGCTAGGGCTATGTTTAGGGATGCTCGGAAACAGCGAACCCGAAGGGTCCAGTTGCATGTGGGGCTGTGTAAAGGCTCCCCTGGGGAGTTCACTTGTACCCAAAGCCTTCCTTTGGGGGCACTTTTGGATGGTCCAAAGGGGCTTGCAACGCATTTTCTGGGGCCCGGGTTTTCAGTCTTCTCCCATGCCGGCTAGTGATATATTTAGGTTTGCTCAGAAAAATCGAACCCGGAGGGTCCAGTTGCATGTGGGGCTGCGTAAAGGCTCCCCTGGGGAGTTCACTTGTACCCAAAGCCTTCCTTTGGGGGCACTTTTGGATGGGCGAAAAGGGCTCGTAACGCATTTCCTGGGGCCTGATTTTTCAGTAGTCATCGATGCCGGCTAGGGCTATGTTTAGGGATGCTCGGAAACAGCGAACCCGGAGGGTCCAGTTGCATGTGGGGCTGCGTAAAGGCTCCCCTGGGGAGTTCACTTGTACCCAAAGCCTTCCTTTGGGGGCACTTTTGGATGGGTGAAAAGGGCTCGCAACGCATTTCCTGGGGCCTGATTTTTCATTCGTCTTCGATGCCGGCTAGGGCTATGTTTAGGGATGCTCGGAAACAGCGAACCCGAAGGGTCCAGTTGCATGTGGGGCTGCGTAAAGGCTCCCCTGGGGAGTTCACTTGTACTCAAAGCCTTCCTTTGGTGACACTTTTGGATGGGCAAAAAGGGCTCGCAACGCATTTCCTGGGGCCTGATTTTTCACTCGTCTCCGATGCCGTCTAGTACTGTTTAGGGGTGCTCGGAAACAGCGAACCCGGAGGGTCCAGTTGCATGTGGGGCTGCGTAAAGGCTCCCCTGGGGAGTTCACTTGTACACAAAGCCTTCCTTTGCGGGCACTTTTGGATGGGCGAAAAGGCCTCGGAACGCATTTCCTGGGGCCTGATTTTTCACTCGTCTCCGATGCCGTCTAGGACTGTTTAGGGATGCTCGGAAACAGCGAACCCGGAGGGTCCAGTTGCATGTGGGGCTGCGTAAAGGCTCCCCTGGGGAGTTCACTTGTACACAAAGCCTTCCTTTGCGGGCACTTTTGGATGGGCGAAAAGGGCTTGCAACGCATTTCCTGGGGCTTGATTTTTCACTCGTCTCCGATGACGGCTAGGGCTATGTTTAGGTTTGCTCAGGAACAGCGAACCCGGAGGGTCCAGTTGCATGTGGGGCTGCCTAAAGGCTCCCCTGGGGAGTTCACTTGTACCCAAAGCCTTCCTTTGGGGGCACTTTTGGATGGGCGAAAAGGGCTCGTAACGCATTTCCTGGGGCCTGATTTTTCACTCGTCTCCGATGCCGTCTAGGAATATGTTTAGGGATGCTCGGAAACAGCGAACCCGGAGGGTGCAGTTGCATGTGGGGCTGCGTAAAGTCTCCCCTGGGGAGTTCTCTTGTACCCAATGTCTTCCTTTGCGGGCACTTTTGGATGGTCAAAAGGTGCTCGCAACGCATTTCCTCGGGCCTGATTTTTCAGTCGTCTCCGATGCCGGCTAGGGCTACGTTTACGTTTGCTCATGAACAGTGAACCCGGAGGGTCCAGTTGCATGTGAGGCTGTGTAAAGTCTCCCCTGGGGAGATCACTTGTACCCAAAGCCTTCCTTTGCGGGCACTTTTGGATGGTCCAAAGGGGCTCGCAACGCATTTCCTGGGGCCTGATTTTTCAGTCGTCATTGATGCCGGCTAGGGCTATGTTTAGGGATGCTCGGAAACATCGAACCCGGAGGGTCCAGTTGCATGTGGGGCTGCGTAAAGGCTCCCCTGGGGAGTTCACTTGTACCCAAAGCCTTCCTTTGGGTACACTTTTGGATGGTCCAAAGGGGCTCGCAACGCATTTCCTGGGGCCTGATTTTACACTCGTTTCCGATGACGGCTAGGGCTATGTTTAGGGATGCTCGGAAACAGCGAACCCGGAGGGTCCAGTTGCATGTGGGGCTGCGTAAAGGCTCCCCTGGGGAGTTCACTTGTACCCAAAGCCTTCCTTTGGGGTCACTTTTGGATGGACGAAAAGGGCTCGCAACGCATTTCCTGGGGCCTGATTTTTCATTCGTCTTCGATGCCGGCTAGGGCTATGTTTAGGGATGCTCGGAAACAGCGAACCCGAAGGGTCCAGTTGCATGTGGGGCTGCGTAAAGGCTCCCCTGGGGAGTTCACTTGTACCCAAAGCCTTCCTTTGGGGGCACTTTTGGATGGGCAAAAAGGGCTCGCAACGCATTTCCTGGGGCCTGATTTTTCATTCGTCTTCGATGACGGCTAGGGTTATGTTGAGGGATGCTCGGAAACAGCGAACCCGAAGGGTCCAGTTGCATGTGGGGCTGCGTAAAGGCTCCCCTGGGGAGTTCACTTGTACCCAAAGCCTTCCTTTGGGGGCACTTTTGGATGGACGAAAAGGGATCGCAACGCATTTCCTGGGGCCTGATTTTTCATTCGTCTTCGATGCCGTCTAGGGCTATGTTTAGGGATGCTCAGGAACAGCGAACCCGGAGGGTTCAGTTGCATGTGGGGCTGCGTAAAGGCTCCCCTGGGGAGTTCACTTGTACCCAAAGCCTTCCTTTGGGGGCACTTTTGGATAGGCAAAAAGGGCTCGCAACGCATTTCCTGGGGCCTGATTTTTCACTCGTCTCCGATGCCGTCTAGGACTATTTAGGGGTGCTCGGAAGCAGCGAACTTGGAGGGTCCAGTTGCATATGGGGCTGCGTAAAGGCTCCCCTGGGGAGTTCACTTGTACACAAAGCCTTCCTTTGCGGGCACTTTTGGATGTGCGAAAAGGCCTCGGAACGCATTTCCTGGGGCCTGATTTTTCACTCGTCTCCGATGACGGCTAGGGCTACGTTTAGGTTTGCTCAGGAACAGCGAACCCGGAGGGTCCAGTTGCATGTGGGGCTGCGTAAAGGCTCCCCTGGGGAGTTCACTTGTACCCAAAGCCTTCCTTTGCGGGCACTTTTGGATGGTCCAAAGGGGCTTGCAACGCGTTTTCTGGGGCCCGGGTTTTCAGTCTTCTCCCATGCCGGCTAGTGATATATTTAGGGTTGCTCGGAAAAATCGAACCCGGAGGGTCCAGTTGCATGTGGGGCTGCGTAACGGCTCCCCTGGGGAGTTCACTTGTACCCAAAGCCTTCCTTTGGGGGCACTTTTGGATGGGCGAAAAGGGCTCGCAACGCATTTCCTGGGGCTTGATTTTTCAGTCGTCTTCTATGCCGGCTAGGGATATGTTTAAGGGTGCTCGGAAACAGCGAACGCGGAGGGTCCAGTTGCATGTGGGGCTGCATAAAGGCTCCCCTGGGGAGATCACTTGTACCCAAAGCCTTCCTTTGTGGGCACTTTTGGATGGACCAAAGGGGCTCACAACGCATTTCCTGTGGCCTGATTTTTCACTCGTCTTCGATGCCGGCTAGGGCTATGTTTAGGGATGCTCGGAAACAGCGAACCCGGAGGGTCCAGTTGCATGTGGGGCTGCGTAAAGGCTCCCCTGGGGAGTTCACTTGTACCCAAAGCCTTCCTTTGGTGACACTTTTGGATGGTCCAAAGGGGCTTGCAACACGTTTTCTGGGGCCCGGTTTTTCAGTCTTCTCCCATGCCGGCTAGTGATATATTTAGGGTTGCTCGGAAAAATCGAACCCGGAGGGTCCAGTTGCATGTGGGGCTGCGTAAAGGCTCCCCTGGGGAGTTCACTTGTACCCAAAGCCTTCCTTTGGGGGCACTTTTGGATGGTCCGAAGGGGCTCGCAACGCATTTCCTGGGGCCTGATTTTTCACTTGTCTTCGATGCCGGCTAGGGCTATGTTTAGGGATGCTCGGAAACAGCGAACCCGGAGGGTCCAGTTGCATGTGGGGCTGCGTAAAGGCTCCCCTGGGGAGTTCACTTATACCCAAAGCCTTCCTTTGCGGGCACTTTTGGATGGGCGAAAAGGCCTCGGAAGGCATTTCCTGGGGCCTGATTTTTCACTCGTCTCCGATGACGGCTAGGGCTACGTTTAGGTTTGCTCAGGAACAGCGAACCCGGAGGGTCCAGTTGCATGTGGGGCTGTGTAAAGGCTCCCCTGGGGAGATCACTTGTACTCAAAGCCTTCCTTTGGGGGCACTTTTGGATGGTCCAAAGGGGCTCGCAACGCATTTCCTGGGGCCTGATTTTTCAGTCGTCTCCGATGACGGCTAGGGCTACGTTTAGGATTGCTCATGAACAGCGAACCCGGAGGGTCCAGTTGCATGTGGGGCTGCGTAAAGGCTCCCCTGGGGAGTTCACTTGTACCCAAAGCCTTCCTTTGCGGGCACTTTTCGATCGTCCAAAGGGGCTTGCAACGCGTTTTCTGGGGCCCGGGTTATCAGTCTTCTCCCATGCCGGCTAGTGATATATTTATGGTTGCTCGGAAAAATCGAACCCGGAGGGTCCAGTTGCATGTGGGGCTGCGTAAAGGCTCCCCTGGGGAGTTCACTTGTATCCAAAGCCTTCCTTTGGGGGCACTTTTGGATGGACCAAAGGGGCTCGCAACGCATTTCCTGGGGCCTGATTTTTCAGTCGTCATCGATGCCGGCTAGGGCTATGTTTAGGGATGCTCGGAAACAGCGAACCCGGAGGGTCCAGTTGCATGTGGGGCTGCGTAAAGGCTCCCCTGGGGAGTTCACTTGTACCCAAAGCCTTTCTTTGGGGGCACTTTTGGATGGGCGAAAAGGGCTCGCAACGCATTTCCTGGGGCCTGATTTTTCAGTCGTCTTCGATGCCGGCTAGGGCTATGTTTAGGGATGCTCGGAGACAGCGAACCCGGAGGGTCAAGTTGCATGTGGGGCTGCGTAAAGGCTCCCCTGGGGAGTTCACTTGTACCCAAAGCCTTCCTTTGGGGGCACTTTTGGATGGGCGAAAGGGGCTCGCAACGCATTTCCTGGGGCTTGATTTTTCAGTCGTCTTCTATGCCGGCTAGGACTATGTTTAGGGATGCTCGGAAACAGCGAACCCGGAGGGTCCATTTGCATGTGGGGCTGCGTAAAGGCTCCCCTGGGGAGTTCACTTGTACCCAAAGCCTTCCTTTGGGGGCACTTTTGGATGGGCGAAAAGGGCTCGTAACGCATTTCCTGGGGCCTGATTTTTCAGTCGTCATCGATGCGGCTAGGGCTATGTTTAGGGATGCTCGGAAACAGCGAACCCGGAGGGTCCAGTTGCATGTGGGGCTGCGTAAAGGCTCCCCTGGGGAGTTCACTTGTACCCAAAGCCTTTCTTTGGGGGCACTTTTGGATGTTCCAAAGGGGCTCGCAACGCATTTCCTGGGGCCTGATTTTTCAGTCGTCATCGATGCCGACTAGGGCTACGTTTCGGTTTGCTCAGGAACAGCGAACCCGGAGGGTCCAGTTGCATGTGGGGCTGCGTAAAGGCTCCCCTGGGGAGATCACTTGTACCCAAAGCCTTCCTTTGGGGGCACATTTGGATGGGCGAAAAGGGCTCGCAACGCATTTCCTGGGGCCTGATTTTTCAGTCGTCTTCTATGCCGGCTAGGGCTATGTTTAGGGATGCTCGGAAACAGCGAACCCGGAGGGTCCAGTTGCATGTGGGGCTGCGTAAAGGCTCCCCTGGGGAGTTCACTTGTACCCAAAGCCTTCCTTTGAGGGCACTTTTGGATGGGCGAAAAGGGCTCGCAACGCATTTCCTGGGGCTTGATTTTTCAGTCGTCTTCTATATCGGCTAGGGCTATGTTTAGGGATGCTCGGAAACAGCGAACCCGGAGGGTCCAGTTGCATGTGGGGCTGCGTAAAGGCTCCCCTGGGGCGTTCACTTGTACCCAAAGCCTTCCTTTGGGGGCACTTTTGTATGGGCGAAAATGGCTCGTAACGCATTTCCTGGGGCCTGATTTTTCAGTCGTCATCGATGCCGGCTAGGGCTATGTTTAGGGATGCTCGGAAACATCGAACCCGGAGGGTCCAGTTGCATGTGGGGCTGCGTAAAGGCTCCCCTGGGGAGTTCACTTGTACCCAAAGCCTTCCTTTGGGTACACTTTTGGATGGTCCAAAGGGGCTCGCAACGCATTTCCTGGGGCCTGATTTTACACTCGTTTCCGATGACGGCTAGGGCTATGTTTAGGGATGCTCGGAAACAGCGAACCCGGAGGGTCCAGTTGCATGTGGGGCTGCGTAAAGGCTCCCCTGGGGAGTTCACTTGTACCCAAAGCCTTCCTTTGGGGTCACTTTTGGATGGACGAAAAGGGATCGCAACGCATTTCCTGGGGCCTGATTTTTCATTCGTCTTCGATGCCGGCTAGGGCTATGTTTAGGGATGCTCGGAAACAGCGAACCCGAAGGGTCCAGTTGCATGTGGGGCTGCGTAAAGGCTCCCCTGGGGAGTTCACTTGTACCCAAAGCCTTCCTTTGGGGGCACTTTTGGATGGGCAAAAAGGGCTCGCAACGCATTTCCTGGGGCCTGATTTTTCATTCGTCTTCGATGACGGCTAGGGTTATGTTTAGGGATGCTCGGAAACAGCGAACCCGAAGGGTCCAGTTGCATGTGGGGCTGCGTAAAGGCTCCCCTGGGGAGTTCACTTGTACCCAAAGCCTTCCTTTGGGGGCACTTTTGGATGGACGAAAAGGGATCGCAACGCATTTCCTGGGGCCTGATTTTTCATTCGTCTTCGATGCCGTCTAGGGCTATGTTTAGGGATGCTCAGGAACAGCGAACCCGGAGGGTTCAGTTGCATGTGGGGCTGCGTAAAGGCTCCCCTGGGGAGTTCACTTGTACCCAAAGCCTTCCTTTGGGGGCACTTTTGGATAGGCAAAAAGGGCTCGCAACGCATTTCCTGGGGCCTGATTTTTCACTCGTCTCCGATGCCGTCTAGGACTATTTAGGGGTGCTCGGAAGCAGCGAACTTGGAGGGTCCAGTTGCATATGGGGCTGCGTAAAGGCTCCCCTGGGGAGTTCACTTGTACACAAAGCCTTCCTTTGCGGGCACTTTTGGATGTGCGAAAAGGCCTCGGAACGCATTTCCTGGGGCCTGATTTTTCACTCGTCTCTGATGACGGCTAGGGCTACGTTTAGGTTTGCTCAGGAACAGCGAACCCGGAGGGTCCAGTTGCATGTGGGGCTGCGTAAAGGCTCCCCTGGGGAGTTCACTTGTACCCAAAGCCTTCCTTTGCGGGCACTTTTGGATGGTCCAAAGGGGCTTGCAACGCGTTTTCTGGGGCCCGGGTTTTCAGTCTTCTCCCATGCCGGCTAGTGATATATTTAGGGTTGCTCGGAAAAATCGAACCCGGAGGGTCCAGTTGCATGTGGGGCTGCGTAACGGCTCCCCTGGGGAGTTCACTTGTACCCAAAGCCTTCCTTTGGGGGCACTTTTGGATGGGCGAAAAGGGCTCGCAACGCATTTCCTGGGGCTTGATTTTTCAGTCGTCTTCTATGCCGGCTAGGGATATGTTTAAGGGTGCTCGGAAACAGCGAACGCGGAGGGTCCAGTTGCATGTGGGGCTGCATAAAGGCTCCCCTGGGGAGATCACTTGTACCCAAAGCCTTCCTTTGGGGGCACTTTTGGATGGACCAAAGGGGCTCACAACGCATTTCCTGTGGCCTGATTTTTCACTCGTCTTCGATGCCGGCTAGGGCTATGTTTAGGGATGCTCGGAAACAGCGAACCCGGAGGGTCCAGTTGCATGTGGGGCTGCGTAAAGGCTCCCCTGGGGAGTTCACTTGTACCCAAAGCCTTCCTTTGGTGACACTTTTGGATGGTCCAAAGGGGCTTGCAACACGTTTTCTGGGGCCCGGTTTTTCAGTCTTCTCCCATGCCGGCTAGTGATATATTTAGGGTTGCTCGGAAAAATCGAACCCGGAGGGTCCAGTTGCATGTGGGGCTGCGTAAAGGCTCCCCTGGGGAGTTCACTTGTACCCAAAGCCTTCCTTTGGGGGCACTTTTGGATGGTCCGAAGGGGCTCGCAACGCATTTCCTGGGGCCTGATTTTTCACTTGTCTTCGATGCCGGCTAGGGCTATGTTTAGGGATGCTCGGAAACAGCGAACCCGGAGGGTCCAGTTGCATGTGGGGCTGCGTAAAGGCTCCCCTGGGGAGTTCACTTATACCCAAAGCCTTCCTTTGCGGGCACTTTTGGATGGGCGAAAAGGCCTCGGAAGGCATTTCCTGGGGCCTGATTTTTCACTCGTCTCCGATGACGGCTAGGGCTACGTTTAGGTTTGCTCAGGAACAGCGAACCCGGAGGGTCCAGTTGCATGTGGGGCTGTGTAAAGGCTCCCCTGGGGAGATCACTTGTACTCAAAGCCTTCCTTTGGGGGCACTTTTGGATGGTCCAAAGGGGCTCGCAACGCATTTCCTGGGGCCTGATTTTTCAGTCGTCTCCGATGACGGCTAGGGCTACGTTTAAGATTGCTCATGAACAGCGAACCCGGAGGGTCCAGTTGCATGTGGGGCTGCGTAAAGGCTCCCCTGGGGAGTTCACTTGTACCCAAAGCCTTCCTTTGCGGGCACTTTTCGATCGTCCAAAGGGGCTTGCAACGCGTTTTCTGGGGCCCGGGTTATCAGTCTTCTCCCATGCCGGCTAGTGATATATTTATGGTTGCTCGGAAAAATCGAACCCGGAGGGTCCAGTTGCATGTGGGGCTGCGTAAAGGCTCCCCTGGGGAGTTCACTTGTATCCAAAGCCTTCCTTTGGGGGCACTTTTGGATGGACCAAAGGGGCTCGCAACGCATTTCCTGGGGCCTGATTTTTCAGTCGTCATCGATGCCGGCTAGGGCTATGTTTAGGGATGCTCGGAAACAGCGAACCCGGAGGGTCCAGTTGCATGTGGGGCTGCGTAAAGGCTCCCCTGGGGAGTTCACTTGTACCCAAAGCCTTTCTTTGGGGGCACTTTTGGATGGGCGAAAAGGGCTCGCAACGCATTTCCTGGGGCCTGATTTTTCAGTCGTCTTCGATGCCGGCTAGGGCTATGTTTAGGGATGCTCGGAGACAGCGAACCCGGAGGGTCAAGTTGCATGTGGGGCTGCGTAAAGGCTCCCCTGGGGAGTTCACTTGTACCCAAAGCCTTCCTTTGGGGGCACTTTTGGATGGGCGAAAGGGGCTCGCAACGCATTTCCTGGGGCTTGATTTTTCAGTCGTCTTCTATGCCGGCTAGGACTATGTTTAGGGATGCTCGGAAACAGCGAACCCGGAGGGTCCATTTGCATGTGGGGCTGCGTAAAGGCTCCCCTGGGGAGTTCACTTGTACCCAAAGCCTTCCTTTGGGGGCACTTTTGGATGGGCGAAAAGGGCTCGTAACGCATTTCCTGGGGCCTGATTTTTCAGTCGTCATCGATGCGGCTAGGGCTATGTTTAGGGATGCTCGGAAACAGCGAACCCGGAGGGTCCAGTTGCATGTGGGGCTGCGTAAAGGCTCCCCTGGGGAGTTCACTTGTACCCAAAGCCTTTCTTTGGGGGCACTTTTGGATGTTCCAAAGGGGCTCGCAACGCATTTCCTGGGGCCTGATTTTTCAGTCGTCATCGATGCCGACTAGGGCTACGTTTCGGTTTGCTCAGGAACAGCGAACCCGGAGGGTCCAGTTGCATGTGGGGCTGCGTAAAGGCTCCCCTGGGGAGATCACTTGTACCCAAAGCCTTCCTTTGGGGGCACATTTGGATGGGCGAAAAGGGCTCGCAACGCATTTCCTGGGGCCTGATTTTTCAGTCGTCTTCTATGCCGGCTAGGGCTATGTTTAGGGATGCTCGGAAACAGCGAACCCGGAGGGTCCAGTTGCATGTGGGGCTGCGTAAAGGCTCCCCTGGGGAGTTCACTTGTACCCAAAGCCTTCCTTTGAGGGCACTTTTGGATGGGCGAAAAGGGCTCGCAACGCATTTCCTGGGGCTTGATTTTTCAGTCGTCTTCTATATCGGCTAGGGCTATGTTTAGGGATGCTCGGAAACAGCGAACCCGGAGGGTCCAGTTGCATGTGGGGCTGCGTAAAGGCTCCCCTGGGGCGTTCACTTGTACCCAAAGCCTTCCTTTGGGGGCACTTTTGTATGGGCGAAAATGGCTCGTAACGCATTTCCTGGGGCCTGATTTTTCAGTCGTCATCGATGCCGGCTAGGGCTATGTTTAGGGATGCTCGGAAACAGCGAACCCGAAGGGTCCAGTTGCATGTGGGGCTGCGTAAAGGCTCCCCTGGGGAGATCACTTGTACCCAAAGCCTTTCTTTGGTGACACTTTTGAATGGACGAAAAGGGCTCGCAACGCATTTCCTGGGGCCTGATTTTTCAGTCGTCTCCGATGACGGCTAGAGCTATGTTTAGGGATGCTCAGGAACAGCGAACCCGCAGGGTCCAGTTGCATGTGGGGCTGCGTAAAGGCTCCCCTGGGGAGATCACTTGTATCCAAAGCCTTCCTTTGGGGGCACTTTTGGATGGGCGAAAAGGGCTCGCAACGCATTTCCTGGGGTCTGATTTTTCACTCGTCTTCGATGCCGGCGAGGGCTATGTTTAGGGATGCTCGGAAACAGCGAACCCGGAGGGTCCAGTTGCATGTGGGGCTGCGTAAAGGCTCCCCTGGGGAGTTCACTTGTACCCAAAGCCTTCCTTTCGGGGCACTTTTGGATGGACGAAAATGGCTCGCAACGCATTTCCTGGGGCCTGATTTTTCATTCGTCATCGATGCCGGCTAGGGCTATGTTTAGGGATGCTCGGAAACAGCGAACCCGGAGGGTCCAGTTGCATGTGGGGCTGCGTAAAGGCTCCCCTGGGGAGTTCACTTGTACCCAAAGCCTTCCTTTGGGGGCACTTTTGGATGGGCGAAAAGGGCTCGCAACGCATTTCCTGGGGTCTGATTTTTCAGTCGACTTCGATGCCGGCTAGGGCTATGTTTAGGGATGCTCGGAATCATCGAATCCGGAGGGTACAGTTGCATGTGGGGCTGCGTAAAGGCTCCCCTGGGGAGTTCACTTGTACCCAAAGCCTTCCTTTGGGGGCACTTTTGGATGGGCAAAAAGGGCTCGCAACGCATTTCCTGGGGCCTGATTTTTCACTCGTCTCCGATGCCGTCTAGGACTATGTTTAGGGATGCTCGGAAACAGCGAACCCGGAGGGTCCAGTTGCATGTGGGGCTGCGTAAAGGCTCCCTTGGGTAGTTCTATTGTACCCAAAGTCTTCCTTTGCGGGCACTTTTGGATGGGCGAAAAGGCCTCGTAACTCATTTCCTGGGGCCTGATTTTTCAGTCGTCTCCGATGACGGCTAGGGCTACGTTTAGGTTTGCTCAGGAACAGCGAACCCGGAGGGTCCAGTTGCATGTGGGGCTGCGTAAAGGCTCCCCTGGGGAGATCACTTGTACCCAAAGCCTTCCTTTGGGGGCACTTTTGGATGGTCCGATGGGGCTCACAACGCATTTCCTGGGGCCTGATTTTTCATTCGTCTTCGATGCCGTCTAGGGCTATGTTTAGGGATGCTTGGAAACAGCGAACCCGGAGGGTCCAGTTGCATGTGGGGCTGCGTAAAGGCTCCCCTGGGGAGTTCTCTTATACCCAAAGTCTTCCTTTGGGGGCACTTTTGGATGGGCGAAAAGGCCTCGGAACGCTATTCCTGGGGCTTGATTTTTCAGTCGTCTTCTATGCCGGCTAGGGCTATGTTTAGGGATGCTCGGAAACAGCGAACCCGGAGGGTCCAGTTGCATGTGGGGCTGCGTAAAGGCTCCCCTGGGGAGTTCACTTGTACCCAAAGCCTTCCTTTGCGGGCACTTTTGGATGGTCCAAAGGGGCTTGCAACGCGTTTTCTGGGGCCCGGGTTTTCAATCTTCTCCAATGCCGGCTAGTGATATATTTAGGTTTGCTCGGAAAAATCGAACCCGGAGGGTCCAGTTGCATGTGGGGCTGCGTAAAGGCTCCCCTGGGGAGTTCACTTGTACCCAAAGCCTTCCTTTGCGGGCACTTTTGGATGGGCAAAAAGGGCTCGCAACGCATTTCCTGGGGCCTGATTTTTCACTCGTCTCCGATGCCGTCTAGGACTATGTTTAGGGAAGCTCGGAAACAGCGAACCCGGAGGGTCCAGTTGCATGTGGGGCTGCGTAAAGGCTCCCTTGGGGAGTTCTCTTGTACCCAAAGCCTTCCTTTGCGGGCACTTTTGGATGGGCGAAAAGGCCTCGGATCTCATTTCTAGGGCCTGATTTTTCAGTCGTCTCCGATGACGGCTAGGGCTACGTTTAGGTTTGCTCAGGAACAGCGAACCCGGAGGGTCCAGTTGCATGTGGGGCTGCGTAAAGGCTCCCCTGGGGAGTTCACTTGTACCCAAAGCCTTCCTTTGGTGACACTTTTGGATGGTCCAAAGGGGCTCGCAACGCATTTCCTGGGGCCTGATTTTTCAGTCGTCATCGATGCCGGCTAGGGCTATGTTTAGGGATGCTCAGAAACAGCGAACCCGGAGGTTGCAGTTGCATGTGGGGCTGCGTAAAGGCTCCCCTGGGGAGATCACTTGTTCCCAAAGCCTTCCTTTGGGGGCACATTTGGATGGGCGAAAAGGCCTCGGAACGCATTTCCTGCGGCGTGATTTTTCATTCGTCTTCTATGCCGTCTAGGGCTATGTTTAGGGATGCTCGGAAACAGCGAACCCGGAGGGTCCAGTTGCATGTGGGGCTGCGTAAAGGCTCCCCTGGGGAGTTCAGTTGTACCCAAAGCCTTCCTTTGGAGGCACTTTTGGATGGGCGAAAAGGCCTCGGAACGCTTTTCCTGGGGCCTGATTTTTCACTCGTCTCCGATGACGGCTAGGGCTACGTTTAGGTTTGCTCAGGAACAGCGAACCCGGAGGGTCCAGTTGCATGTGGGGCTGCGTAAAGGCTCCCCTGGGGAGATCACTTGTACCCAAAGCCTTCCTTTGCGGGCACTTTTGGGTGGTGTAAACGGGCTAGAAATGCATTTCCTTGGGCCTGATTTTTCAGTCATCTCCGATGACGGCTAGGGCTACGTTTAGGTTTGCTCATGAACAGCGAACCCGGAGGGTCCAGTTGCATGTGGGGCTGCGTAAAGGCTCCCCTGGGGAGTTCACTTGTACCCAAAGCCTTCCTTTAGTGACACTTTTGGATGGTCCAAAGGGGCTCGCAACGCGTTTTCTGGGGCCTGAATTTTCAGTCTTCTCCCATGACGTCTAGTGATATATTTAGGGTTGCTCGGAAAAATCGAACCCGGAGGGTCCAGTTGCATGTGGGGCTGCGTAAAGGCTCCCCTGGGGAGTTCACTTGTACCCAAAGCCTTCCTTTGGGGGCACTTTTGGATGGTCCTAACGGGCTCGCAACGCATTTCCTGGGGCCTGATTTTTCAGTCGTCATCGATGCCGGCTAGGGCTACGTTTAGGTTTGCTCAGGAACAGCGAACCCGGAGGGTCCAGTTGCATGTGGGGCTGCGTAAAGGCTCCCCTGGGGAGATCACTTGTACCCAAAGCCTTCCTTTGCGGGCACTTTTGGATGGTCCAAAGGGGCTTGCAACGCATTTCCTGGGTCCTGATTTTTCAGTCGTCTCCGATGACGGCTAGGGCTACGTTTAGGTTTGCTCATGAACAGCGAACCCGGAGGGTCCAGTTGCATGTGCGGATGCGTAAAGGCTCCTCTGGGGAGTTCTCTTGTACCCAAAGCCTTCCTTTGGTGACACTTTTGGATGGTCCAAAGGGGCTTGCAACGCGTTTTCTGGGGCCCGGGTTTTCAGTCTTCTCCCATGCCGGTTAGGGATATAATTAGGGTTGCTCGGAAAAATTGAACCCGGAGGGTCCAGTTGCATGTGGGGCTGCGTAAAGGCTCCCCTGGGAACTTCAGATGTACCCAAAGCCTTCCTTTGGGGGCACTTTTGGATGGTCCTAAGGGGCTCGCAACGCATTTCCTGGGGCCTGATTTTTCAGTCGTCTCCTATGGCGGCTAGGGCTATGTTTAGGTTTGCTCAGGAACAGCGAACCCGGAGGGTCCAGTTGCATGTGGGGCTGCGTAAAGGCTCCCCTGGGGAGTTCTCTTGTACCCAAAGCCTTCCTTTGGTGACACTTTTGGATGGTCCAAAGGGGCTCGCAACGCGTTTTCTGGGGCCTGATTTTTCAGTCTTCTCCCATGCCGGCTAGTGATATATTTAGGGTTGCTCAGAAAAATCGAACCCGGAGGGTCCAGTTGCATGTGGGGCTGCGTAAAGGCTCCCCTGGGGAGTTCTCTTGTATCCAAAATCTTCCTTTGCGGGCACTTTTGGATGGGCGAAAAGGCCTCGGAACGCATTTCCTGGGGCCTGATTTTTCACTCGTCTCCGAAGACGGCTAGTGATATATTTAGGGTTGCTCGGAAACAGCGAACCCGGAAGGTCCAGTTGCATGTGGGGCTGCGTAAAGGCTCCCCTGGGGAGTTCTCTTGTACCCAAAGTCTTCCTTTGCGGGCACTTTTGGATGGTCCAAAGGGGCTTGCAACGCATTTCCTGGGGCCTGATTTTTCAGTCGTCTCCGATGACGGCTAGGGTTACGTTTAGGTTTGCTCATGAACAGCGAACCCGGAGGGTCCAGTTGCATGTGGGGCTGTGTAAAGGCTCCCCTGGGGAGTTCACTTGTACCCAAAGCCTTCCTTTGGTGACACATTTGGATGGTCCAAAGGGGCTTGCAAAGCGTTTTCTGGGGCCCGGGTTTTCAGTCTTCTCCCATGCCGGCTAGTGATATATTTAGGGTTGCTCGGAAAAATCGAACCCGGAGGGTCCAGTTTCATGTGGGGCTGCGTAAAAGCTCCCCTGGTGAGTTCACTTGAACCCAAAGCCTTCCTTTGGGGGCACTTTTGGATGGGCGAAAAGGGCTCGTAACGCATTACCTGGGGCCTGATTTTTCAGTCGTCATTGATGACGGCTAGGGCTATGTTTAAGGGTGCTCGGAAACAGCGAACGCGGAGGGTCCAGTTGCATGTGGGGCTGCATAAAGGCTCCCCTGGGGAGATCACTTGTACCCAAAGCCTTCCTTTGGGGGCACTTTTGGATGGACCAAAGGGGCTCACAACGCATTTCCTGTGGCCTGATTTTTCACTCGTCTTCGATGCCGGCTAGGGCTATGTTTAGGGATGCTCGGAAACAGCGAACCCGGAGGGTCCAGTTGCATGTGGGGCTGCGTAAAGGCTCCCCTGGGGAGTTCACTTGTACCCAAAGCCTTCCTTTGGTGACACTTTTGGATGGTCCAAAGGGGCTTGCAACACGTTTTCTGGGGCCCGGTTTTTCAGTCTTCTCCCATGCCGGCTAGTGATATATTTAGGGTTGCTCGGAAAAATCGAACCCGGAGGGTCCAGTTGCATGTGGGGCTGCGTAAAGGCTCCCCTGGGGAGTTCACTTGTACCCAAAGCCTTCCTTTGGGGGCACTTTTGGATGGTCCGAAGGGGCTCGCAACGCATTTCCTGGGGCCTGATTTTTCACTTGTCTTCGATGCCGGCTAGGGCTATGTTTAGGGATGCTCGGAAACAGCGAACCCGGAGGGTCCAGTTGCATGTGGGGCTGCGTAAAGGCTCCCCTGGGGAGTTCACTTATACCCAAAGCCTTCCTTTGCGGGCACTTTTGGATGGGCGAAAAGGCCTCGGAAGGCATTTCCTGGGGCCTGATTTTTCACTCGTCTCCGATGACGGCTAGGGCTACGTTTAGGTTTGCTCAGGAACAGCGAACCCGGAGGGTCCAGTTGCATGTGGGGCTGTGTAAAGGCTCCCCTGGGGAGATCACTTGTACTCAAAGCCTTCCTTTGGGGGCACTTTTGGATGGTCCAAAGGGGCTCGCAACGCATTTCCTGGGGCCTGATTTTTCAGTCGTCTCCGATGACGGCTAGGGCTACGTTTAGGATTGCTCATGAACAGCGAACCCGGAGGGTCCAGTTGCATGTGGGGCTGCGTAAAGGCTCCCCTGGGGAGTTCACTTGTACCCAAAGCCTTCCTTTGCGGGCACTTTTCGATCGTCCAAAGGGGCTTGCAACGCGTTTTCTGGGGCCCGGGTTATCAGTCTTCTCCCATGCCGGCTAGTGATATATTTATGGTTGCTCGGAAAAATCGAACCCGGAGGGTCCAGTTGCATGTGGGGCTGCGTAAAGGCTCCCCTGGGGAGTTCACTTGTATCCAAAGCCTTCCTTTGGGGGCACTTTTGGATGGACCAAAGGGGCTCGCAACGCATTTCCTGGGGCCTGATTTTTCAGTCGTCATCGATGCCGGCTAGGGCTATGTTTAGGGATGCTCGGAAACAGCGAACCCGGAGGGTCCAGTTGCATGTGGGGCTGCGTAAAGGCTCCCCTGGGGAGTTCACTTGTACCCAAAGCCTTTCTTTGGGGGCACTTTTGGATGGGCGAAAAGGGCTCGCAACGCATTTCCTGGGGCCTGATTTTTCAGTCGTCTTCGATGACGGCTAGGGCTATGTTTAGGGATGCTCGGAGACAGCGAACCCGGAGGGTCAAGTTGCATGTGGGGCTGCGTAAAGGCTCCCCTGGGGAGTTCACTTGTACCCAAAGCCTTCCTTTGGGGGCACTTTTGGATGGGCGAAAGGGGCTCGCAACGCATTTCCTGGGGCTTGATTTTTCAGTCGTCTTCTATGCCGGCTAGGACTATGTTTAGGGATGCTCGGAAACAGCGAACCCGGAGGGTCCATTTGCATGTGGGGCTGCGTAAAGGCTCCCCTGGGGAGTTCACTTGTACCCAAAGCCTTCCTTTGGGGGCACTTTTGGATGGGCGAAAAGGGCTCGTAACGCATTTCCTGGGGCCTGATTTTTCAGTCGTCATCGATGCGGCTAGGGCTATGTTTAGGGATGCTCGGAAACAGCGAACCCGGAGGGTCCAGTTGCATGTGGGGCTGCGTAAAGGCTCCCCTGGGGAGTTCACTTGTACCCAAAGCCTTTCTTTGGGGGCACTTTTGGATGTTCCAAAGGGGCTCGCAACGCATTTCCTGGGGCCTGATTTTTCAGTCGTCATCGATGCCGACTAGGGCTACGTTTCGGTTTGCTCAGGAACAGCGAACCCGGAGGGTCCAGTTGCATGTGGGGCTGCGTAAAGGCTCCCCTGGGGAGATCACTTGTACCCAAAGCCTTCCTTTGGGGGCACATTTGGATGGGCGAAAAGGGCTCGCAACGCATTTCCTGGGGCCTGATTTTTCAGTCGTCTTCTATGCCGGCTAGGGCTATGTTTAGGGATGCTCGGAAACAGCGAACCCGGAGGGTCCAGTTGCATGTGGGGCTGCGTAAAGGCTCCCCTGGGGAGTTCACTTGTACCCAAAGCCTTCCTTTGAGGGCACTTTTGGATGGGCGAAAAGGGCTCGAAACGCATTTCCTGGGGCTTGATTTTTCAGTCGTCTTCTATATCGGCTAGGGCTATGTTTAGGGATGCTCGGAAACAGCGAACCCGGAGGGTCCAGTTGCATGTGGGGCTGCGTAAAGGCTCCCCTGGGGCGTTCACTTGTACCCAAAGCCTTCCTTTGGGGGCACTTTTGTATGGGCGAAAATGGCTCGTAACGCATTTCCTGGGGCCTGATTTTTCAGTCGTCATCGATGCCGGCTAGGGCTATGTTTAGGGATGCTCGGAAACATCGAACCCGGAGGGTCCAGTTGCATGTGGGGCTGCGTAAAGGCTCCCCTGGGGAGTTCACTTGTACCCAAAGCCTTCCTTTGGGTACACTTTTGGATGGTCCAAAGGGGCTCGCAACGCATTTCCTGGGGCCTGATTTTACACTCGTTTCCGATGACGGCTAGGGCTATGTTTAGGGATGCTCGGAAACAGCGAACCCGGAGGGTCCAGTTGCATGTGGGGCTGCGTAAAGGCTCCCCTGGGGAGTTCACTTGTACCCAAAGCCTTCCTTTGGGGTCACTTTTGGATGGACGAAAAGGGATCGCAACGCATTTCCTGGGGCCTGATTTTTCATTCGTCTTCGATGCCGGCTAGGGCTATGTTTAGGGATGCTCGGAAACAGCGAACCCGAAGGGTCCAGTTGCATGTGGGGCTGCGTAAAGGCTCCCCTGGGGAGTTCACTTGTACCCAAAGCCTTCCTTTGGGGGCACTTTTGGATGGGCAAAAAGGGCTCGCAACGCATTTCCTGGGGCCTGATTTTTCATTCGTCTTCGATGACGGCTAGGGTTATGTTTAGGGATGCTCGGAAACAGCGAACCCGAAGGGTCCAGTTGCATGTGGGGCTGCGTAAAGGCTCCCCTGGGGAGTTCACTTGTACCCAAAGCCTTCCTTTGGGGGCACTTTTGGATGGACGAAAAGGGATCGCAACGCATTTCCTGGGGCCTGATTTTTCATTCGTCTTCGATGCCGTCTAGGGCTATGTTTAGGGATGCTCAGGAACAGCGAACCCGGAGGGTTCAGTTGCATGTGGGGCTGCGTAAAGGCTCCCCTGGGGAGTTCACTTGTACCCAAAGCCTTCCTTTGGGGGCACTTTTGGATAGGCAAAAAGGGCTCGCAACGCATTTCCTGGGGCCTGATTTTTCACTCGTCTCCGATGCCGTCTAGGACTATTTAGGGGTGCTCGGAAGCAGCGAACTTGGAGGGTCCAGTTGCATATGGGGCTGCGTAAAGGCTCCCCTGGGGAGTTCACTTGTACACAAAGCCTTCCTTTGCGGGCACTTTTGGATGTGCGAAAAGGCCTCGGAACGCATTTCCTGGGGCCTGATTTTTCACTCGTCTCCGATGACGGCTAGGGCTACGTTTAGGTTTGCTCAGGAACAGCGAACCCGGAGGGTCCAGTTGCATGTGGGGCTGCGTAAAGGCTCCCCTGGGGAGTTCACTTGTACCCAAAGCCTTCCTTTGCGGGCACTTTTGGATGGTCCAAAGGGGCTTGCAACGCGTTTTCTGGGGCCCGGGTTTTCAGTCTTCTCCCATGCCGGCTAGTGATATATTTAGGGTTGCTCGGAAAAATCGAACCCGGAGGGTCCAGTTGCATGTGGGGCTGCGTAACGGCTCCCCTGGGGAGTTCACTTGTACCCAAAGCCTTCCTTTGGGGGCACTTTTGGATGGGCGAAAAGGGCTCGCAACGCATTTCCTGGGGCTTGATTTTTCAGTCGTCTTCTATGCCGGCTAGGGATATGTTTAAGGGTGCTCGGAAACAGCGAACGCGGAGGGTCCAGTTGCATGTGGGGCTGCATAAAGGCTCCCCTGGGGAGATCACTTGTACCCAAAGCCTTCCTTTGGGGGCACTTTTGGATGGACCAAAGGGGCTCACAACGCATTTCCTGTGGCCTGATTTTTCACTCGTCTTCGATGCCGGCTAGGGCTATGTTTAGGGATGCTCGGAAACAGCGAACCCGGAGGGTCCAGTTGCATGTGGGGCTGCGTAAAGGCTCCCCTGGGGAGTTCACTTGTACCCAAAGCCTTCCTTTGGTGACACTTTTGGATGGTCCAAAGGGGCTTGCAACACGTTTTCTGGGGCCCGGTTTTTCAGTCTTCTCCCATGCCGGCTAGTGATATATTTAGGGTTGCTCGGAAAAATCGAACCCGGAGGGTCCAGTTGCATGTGGGGCTGCGTAAAGGCTCCCCTGGGGAGTTCACTTGTACCCAAAGCCTTCCTTTGGGGGCACTTTTGGATGGTCCGAAGGGGCTCGCAACGCATTTCCTGGGGCCTGATTTTTCACTTGTCTTCGATGCCGGCTAGGGCTATGTTTAGGGATGCTCGGAAACAGCGAACCCGGAGGGTCCAGTTGCATGTGGGGCTGCGTAAAGGCTCCCCTGGGGAGTTCACTTATACCCAAAGCCTTCCTTTGCGGGCACTTTTGGATGGGCGAAAAGGCCTCGGAAGGCATTTCCTGGGGCCTGATTTTTCACTCGTCTCCGATGACGGCTAGGGCTACGTTTAGGTTTGCTCAGGAACAGCGAACCCGGAGGGTCCAGTTGCATGTGGGGCTGTGTAAAGGCTCCCCTGGGGAGATCACTTGTACTCAAAGCCTTCCTTTGGGGGCACTTTTGGATGGTCCAAAGGGGCTCGCAACGCATTTCCTGGGGCCTGATTTTTCAGTCGTCTCCGATGACGGCTAGGGCTACGTTTAGGATTGCTCATGAACAGCGAACCCGGAGGGTCCAGTTGCATGTGGGGCTGCGTAAAGGCTCCCCTGGGGAGTTCACTTGTACCCAAAGCCTTCCTTTGCGGGCACTTTTCGATCGTCCAAAGGGGCTTGCAACGCGTTTTCTGGGGCCCGGGTTATCAGTCTTCTCCCATGCCGGCTAGTGATATATTTATGGTTGCTCGGAAAAATCGAACCCGGAGGGTCCAGTTGCATGTGGGGCTGCGTAAAGGCTCCCCTGGGGAGTTCACTTGTATCCAAAGCCTTCCTTTGGGGGCACTTTTGGATGGACCAAAGGGGCTCGCAACGCATTTCCTGGGGCCTGATTTTTCAGTCGTCATCGATGCCGGCTAGGGCTATGTTTAGGGATGCTCGGAAACAGCGAACCCGGAGGGTCCAGTTGCATGTGGGGCTGCGTAAAGGCTCCCCTGGGGAGTTCACTTGTACCCAAAGCCTTTCTTTGGGGGCACTTTTGGATGGGCGAAAAGGGCTCGCAACGCATTTCCTGGGGCCTGATTTTTCAGTCGTCTTCGATGCCGGCTAGGGCTATGTTTAGGGATGCTCGGAGACAGCGAACCCGGAGGGTCAAGTTGCATGTGGGGCTGCGTAAAGGCTCCCCTGGGGAGTTCACTTGTACCCAAAGCCTTCCTTTGGGGGCACTTTTGGATGGGCGAAAGGGGCTCGCAACGCATTTCCTGGGGCTTGATTTTTCAGTCGTCTTCTATGCCGGCTAGGACTATGTTTAGGGATGCTCGGAAACAGCGAACCCGGAGGGTCCATTTGCATGTGGGGCTGCGTAAAGGCTCCCCTGGGGAGTTCACTTGTACCCAAAGCCTTCCTTTGGGGGCACTTTTGGATGGGCGAAAAGGGCTCGTAACGCATTTCCTGGGGCCTGATTTTTCAGTCGTCATCGATGCGGCTAGGGCTATGTTTAGGGATGCTCGGAAACAGCGAACCCGGAGGGTCCAGTTGCATGTGGGGCTGCGTAAAGGCTCCCCTGGGGAGTTCACTTGTACCCAAAGCCTTTCTTTGGGGGCACTTTTGGATGTTCCAAAGGGGCTCGCAACGCATTTCCTGCGGCCTGATTTTTCAGTCGTCATCGATGCCGACTAGGGCTACGTTTCGGTTTGCTCAGGAACAGCGAACCCGGAGGGTCCAGTTGCATGTGGGGCTGCGTAAAGGCTCCCCTGGGGAGATCACTTGTACCCAAAGCCTTCCTTTGGGGGCACATTTGGATGGGCGAAAAGGGCTCGCAACGCATTTCCTGGGGCCTGATTTTTCAGTCGTCTTCTATGCCGGCTAGGGCTATGTTTAGGGATGCTCGGAAACAGCGAACCCGGAGGGTCCAGTTGCATGTGGGGCTGCGTAAAGGCTCCCCTGGGGAGTTCACTTGTACCCAAAGCCTTCCTTTGAGGGCACTTTTGGATGGGCGAAAAGGGCTCGCAACGCATTTCCTGGGGCTTGATTTTTCAGTCGTCTTCTATATCGGCTAGGGCTATGTTTAGGGATGCTCGGAAACAGCGAACCCGGAGGGTCCAGTTGCATGTGGGGCTGCGTAAAGGCTCCCCTGGGGCGTTCACTTGTACCCAAAGCCTTCCTTTGGGGGCACTTTTGTATGGGCGAAAATGGCTCGTAACGCATTTCCTGGGGCCTGATTTTTCAGTCGTCATCGATGCCGGCTAGGGCTATGTTTAGGGATGCTCGGAAACAGCGAACCCGAAGGGTCCAGTTGCATGTGGGGCTGCGTAAA
Organism: Anas acuta; assembly: GCF_963932015.1. Taxonomy (NCBI): domain Eukaryota; kingdom Metazoa; phylum Chordata; class Aves; order Anseriformes; family Anatidae; genus Anas; species Anas acuta. The sequence continues at coordinate 461,960 of NW_027076315.1, read as the reverse complement.
GGCTCCCCTGGGGAGATCACTTGTACCCAAAGCCTTTCTTTGGTGACACTTTTGAATGGACGAAAAGGGCTCGCAACGCATTTCCTGGGGCCTGATTTTTCAGTCGTCTCCGATGACGGCTAGAGCTATGTTTAGGGATGCTCAGGAACAGCGAACCCGCAGGGTCCAGTTGCATGTGGGGCTGCGTAAAGGCTCCCCTGGGGAGATCACTTGTATCCAAAGCCTTCCTTTGGGGGCACTTTTGGATGGGCGAAAAGGGCTCGCAACGCATTTCCTGGGGTCTGATTTTTCACTCGTCTTCGATGCCGGCGAGGGCTATGTTTAGGGATGCTCGGAAACAGCGAACCCGGAGGGTCCAGTTGCATGTGGGGCTGCGTAAAGGCTCCCCTGGGGAGTTCACTTGTACCCAAAGCCTTCCTTTCGGGGCACTTTTGGATGGACGAAAATGGCTCGCAACGCATTTCCTGGGGCCTGATTTTTCATTCGTCATCGATGCCGGCTAGGGCTATGTTTAGGGATGCTCGGAAACAGCGAACCCGGAGGGTCCAGTTGCATGTGGGGCTGCGTAAAGGCTCCCCTGGGGAGTTCACTTGTACCCAAAGCCTTCCTTTGGGGGCACTTTTGGATGGGCGAAAAGGGCTCGCAACGCATTTCCTGGGGTCTGATTTTTCAGTCGACTTCGATGCCGGCTAGGGCTATGTTTAGGGATGCTCGGAATCATCGAATCCGGAGGGTACAGTTGCATGTGGGGCTGCGTAAAGGCTCCCCTGGGGAGTTCACTTGTACCCAAAGCCTTCCTTTGGGGGCACTTTTGGATGGGCAAAAAGGGCTCGCAACGCATTTCCTGGGGCCTGATTTTTCAGTCGTCTCCGATGCCGTCTAGGACTATGTTTAGGGATGCTCGGAAACAGCGAACCCGGAGGGTCCAGTTGCATGTGGGGCTGCGTAAAGGCTCCCTTGGGTAGTTCTATTGTACCCAAAGTCTTCCTTTGCGGGCACTTTTGGATGGGCGAAAAGGCCTCGTAACTCATTTCCTGGGGCCTGATTTTTCAGTCGTCTCCGATGACGGCTAGGGCTACGTTTAGGTTTGCTCAGGAACAGCGAACCCGGAGGGTCCAGTTGCATGTGGGGCTGCGTAAAGGCTCCCCTGGGGAGATCACTTGTACCCAAAGCCTTCCTTTGGGGGCACTTTTGGATGGTCCGAAGGGGCTCGCAACGCATTTCCTGGGTCCTGATTTTTCACTTGTCTTCGATGCCGGCTAGGGCTATGTTTAGTGATGCTCGGAAACAGCGAACCCGGAGGGTGCAGTTGCATGTGGGGCTGCGTAAAGGCTCCCCTGGGGAGTTCACTTGTACCCAAAGCCTTCCTTTGCGGGCACTTTTGGGTGGTGTAAACGGGCTAGAAATGCATTTCCTTGGGCCTGATTTTTCAGTCATCTCCGATGACGGATAGGGCTACGTTTAGGTTTGCTCATGAACAGCGAACCCGGAGGGTCCAGTTGCATGTGGGGCTGCGTAAAGGCTCCCCTGGGGAGTTCACTTGTACCCAAAGCCTTCCTTTAGTGACACTTTTGGATGGTCCAAAGGGGCTCGCAACGCGTTTTCTGGGGCCTGAATTTTCAGTCTTCTCCCATGACGTCTAGTGATATATTTAGGGTTGCTCGGAAAAATCGAACCCGGAGGGTCCAGTTGCATGTGGGGCTGCGTAAAGGCTCCCCTGGGGAGTTCACTTGTACCCAAAGCCTTCCTTTGGGGGCACTTTTGGATGGTCCTAACGGGCTCGCAACGCATTTCCTGGGGCCTGATTTTTCAGTCGTCATCGATGCCGGCTAGGGCTACGTTTAGGTTTGCTCAGGAACAGCGAACCCGGAGGGTCCAGTTGCATGTGGGGCTGCGTAAAGGCTCCCCTGGGGAGATCACTTGTACCCAAAGCCTTCCTTTGCGGGCACTTTTGGATGGTCCAAAGGGGCTTGCAACGCATTTCCTGGGTCCTGATTTTTCAGTCGTCTCCGATGACGGCTAGGGCTACGTTTAGGTTTGCTCATGAACAGCGAACCCGGAGGGTCCAGTTGCATGTGCGGATGCGTAAAGGCTCCTCTGGGGAGTTCTCTTGTACCCAAAGCCTTCCTTTGGTGACACTTTTGGATGGTCCAAAGGGGCTTGCAACGCGTTTTCTGGGGCCCGGGTTTTCAGTCTTCTCCCATGCCGGTTAGGGATATAATTAGGGTTGCTCGGAAAAATTGAACCCGGAGGGTCCAGTTGCATGTGGGGCTGCGTAAAGGCTCCCCTGGGAACTTCAGATGTACCCAAAGCCTTCCTTTGGGGGCACTTTTGGATGGTCCTAAGGGGCTCGCAACGCATTTCCTGGGGCCTGATTTTTCAGTCGTCTCCTATGGCGGCTAGGGCTATGTTTAGGTTTGCTCAGGAACAGCGAACCCGGAGGGTCCAGTTGCATGTGGGGCTGCGTAAAGGCTCCCCTGGGGAGTTCTCTTGTACCCAAAGCCTTCCTTTGGTGACACTTTTGGATGGTCCAAAGGGGCTCGCAACGCGTTTTCTGGGGCCTGATTTTTCAGTCTTCTCCCATGCCGGCTAGTGATATATTTAGGGTTGCTCAGAAAAATCGAACCCGGAGGGTCCAGTTGCATGTGGGGCTGCGTAAAGGCTCCCCTGGGGAGTTCTCTTGTATCCAAAATCTTCCTTTGCGGGCACTTTTGGATGGGCGAAAAGGCCTCGGAACGCATTTCCTGGGGCCTGATTTTTCACTCGTCTCCGAAGACGGCTAGTGATATATTTAGGGTTGCTCGGAAACAGCGAACCCGGAAGGTCCAGTTGCATGTGGGGCTGCGTAAAGGCTCCCCTGGGGAGTTCTCTTGTACCCAAAGTCTTCCTTTGCGGGCACTTTTGGATGGTCCAAAGGGGCTTGCAACGCATTTCCTGGGGCCTGATTTTTCAGTCGTCTCCGATGACGGCTAGGGTTACGTTTAGGTTTGCTCATGAACAGCGAACCCGGAGGGTCCAGTTGCATGTGGGGCTGTGTAAAGGCTCCCCTGGGGAGTTCACTTGTACCCAAAGCCTTCCTTTGGTGACACATTTGGATGGTCCAAAGGGGCTTGCAAAGCGTTTTCTGGGGCCCGGGTTTTCAGTCTTCTCCCATGCCGGCTAGTGATATATTTAGGGTTGCTCGGAAAAATCGAACCCGGAGGGTCCAGTTTCATGTGGGGCTGCGTAAAAGCTCCCCTGGTGAGTTCACTTGAACCCAAAGCCTTCCTTTGGGGGCACTTTTGGATGGGCGAAAAGGGCTCGTAACGCATTACCTGGGGCCTGATTTTTCAGTCGTCATTGATGACGGCTAGGGCTATGTTTAGGGATGCTCGTAAACAGTGAACCCGGAGGGTGCAGTTGCATGTGGGGCTGCGTAAAGGCTCCCCTGGGGAGTTCACTTGTACCCAAAGCCTTCCTTTGGGGGCACTTTTGGATGGGCGAAAAGGGCTCGCAACGCATTTCCTGGGGTCTGATTTTTCAGTCGTCTTCTATGCTGGCTAGTGCTATGTTTAGGGGTGCTCGGAAACAGCGAACCCGGAGGGTCCAGTTGCATGTGGGGCTGCGTAAAGGCTCCCCTGGGGAGTTCACTTGTACCCAAAGCCTTCCTTTGGGGGCACTTTTGGATGGTCCGAAGGGGCTCGCAACGCATTTCCTGGGTCCTGATTTTTCACTTGTCTCCGATGACGGCTAGGGCTACGTTTAGGGATGCTCGGAAACAGCGAACCCGGAGGGTCCAGTTGCATGTGGGGCTGCGTAAAGGCTCCCCTGGGGAGTTCTCTTGTACCCAAAGTCTTCCTTTGCGGGCACTTTTGGATGGTCCAAAGGGGCTTGCAACGCATTTCCTGGGGCCTGATTTTTCAGTCGTCTCCTATGACGGCCAGGGTTACGTTTAGGTTTGCTCAGGAACAGCGAACCCGGAGGGTCCAGTTGCATGTGGGGCTGCGTAAAGACTCCCCTGGGGAGTTCTCTTGTACCGAAAGCCTTCCTTTGGTGACACTTTTGGATGGTCCAAAGGGGCTCGCAACGCGTTTTCTGGGGCCTGATTTTTCAGTCTTCTCCCATTTCGGCTAGTGATATATTTAGGGTTGCTCGGAAAAATCGAACCCGGAGGGTCCAGTTGCATGTGGGGCTGCGTAAAGGCTCCCCTGGGGAGTTCACTTGTACCCAAAGCCTTCCTTTGGGGGCACTTTTAGATGGTCCAAAGGGGTTCGCAACGCATTTCCTGGGGCTTGATTTTTCAGTCGTCTCCGATGATGGCTAGGGCTACGTTTAGGTTTGCTCAGGAACAGCAAACCCGGATGGTCCAGTTGCATGTGGGGCTGCGTAAAGGCTCCCCTGGGGAGATCACTTGTACCCAAAGCCTTCCTTTGCGGGCACTTTTGGATGGTCCAAAGGGGCTTGCAACGCATTTCCTGGGCCTGATTTTTCACTCGTCTCCGATGAGGGCTAGGGCTACGTTTAGGTTTGCTCATGAACAGCGAACCCGGAGGGTCTAGTTGCATGTGCGGCTGCGTAAAGGCTCCTCTGGGGAGTTCTCTTGTACCCAAAGCCTTCCTTTGGTGACACTTTTGGATGGTCCAAAGGGGCTTGCAACGCGTTTTCTGGGGCCCGGGTTTTCAGTCTTCTCTCATGCCGGTTAGTGATATATTTAGGGTTGCTCGGAAAAATCGAACCCGGAGGGTCCAGTTGCATGTGGGGCTGCGTAAAGGCTCCCCTGGGGAGTTCACTTGTACCCAAAGCCTTCCTTTGGGGGCACTTTTGGATGGTCCGAAGGGGCTCGCAACGCATTTCCTGGGGCCTGATTTTTCAGTCGTCATCGATGCCGGCTAGGGCTACGTTTAGGTTTGCTCAGGAACAGCAAACCCGGAGGGTCCAGTTGCATGTGGGGCTGCGTAAAGGCTCCCCTGGGGAGTTCACTTGTACCCAATGTCTTCCTTTGCGGGCACTTTTGGATGGGCAAAAAGGGGCTTGCAACGCATTTCCTGGGGCCTGATTTTTCAGTCGTCTCCTATGACGACCAGGGCTGCGTTTAGGTTTGCTCAGGAACAGCGAACCCGGAGGGTCCAGTTGCATGTGGGGCTGCGTAAAGGCTCCCCTGGGGAGTTCACTTGTACCCAAAGCCTTCCTTTGGTGACACTTTTGGATGGTCCAAAGGGGCTTGAAACGCGTTTTCTGGGGCCCGGGTTTTCAGTCTTCTCCCATGCCGGCTAGTGATATATTTAGGGTTGCTCGGAAAAATCGAACCCGGAGGGTCCAGTTGCATGTGGGGCTGCGTAAAGGCTCCCCTGGGAACTTCAGATGTACCCAAAGGCTTCCTTTGGGGGCACTTTTGGATGGTCCGAAGGGGCTCGCAACGCATTTCCTGGGGCCTGATTTTTCAGTCGTCTCCTATGACGGCCAGGGCTACGTTTAGGTTTGCTCAGGAACAGCGAACCCGAATGGTCCAGTTGCATGTGGGACTGCGTAAAGGCTCCCCTGGGGAGTTCTCTTGTATCCAAAGTCTTCCTTTGCGGGCACTTTTGGATGGGCGAAAAGGCCTCGGAACGCATTTCCTGGGGCCTGATTTTTCACTCGTCTCCGATGACGGATAGGGCTATGTTTAGGGATGTTCGGAAACAGCGAACCCGGAAGGTCCAGTTGCATGTGGGGCTGCGTAAAGGCTCCCCTGGGGAGTTCTCTTGTACCCAAAGTCTTCCTTTGCGGGCACTTTTGGATGGTCCAAAGGGGCTTGCAACGCATTTCCTGGGTCCTGATTTTTCAGTCGTCTCCGATGACGGCTAGGGTTACCTTTAGGTTTGCTCATGAACAGCGAACCCGGAGGGTCCAGTTGCATGTGGGGCTGTGTAAAGGCTCCCCTGGGGAGTTCACTTGTACCCAAAGCCTTCCTTTGGTGACACATTTGGATGGTCCAAAGGGGCTTGCAAAGCGTTTTCTGGGGCCCGGGTTTTCAGTCTTCTCCCATGCCGGCTAGTGATATATTTAGGGTTGCTCGGAAAAATCGAACCCGGAGGGTCCAGTTGCATGTGGGGCTGCGTAAAAGCTCCCCTGGTGAGTTCACTTGAACCCAAAGCCTTCCTTTGGGTCACTTTTGGATGGGCGAAAAGGGCTCGTAACGCATTACCTGGGGCCTGATTTTTCAGTCGTCATTGATGCTGGCTAGGGCTATGTTTAGGGATGCTCGGAAACAGCGAACCCGAAGGGTCCAGTTGCATGTGGGGCTGCGTAAAGGCTCCCCTGGGGAGTTCACTTGTACCCAAACCCTTTCATTGGGGGCACTTTTGGATGGGCGAAAAGGGCTCGCAACGCATTTCCTGGGGCCTGATTTTTCACTTGTCTCCGATGACGGCTTGGGCTATGTTTAGGGATGCTCGTAAACAGTGAACCCGGAGGGTGCAGTTGCATGTGGGGCTGCGTAAAGGCTCCCCTGGGGAGTTCACTTGTACCCAAAGCCTTCCTTTGGTGACACTTTTGGATGGGCGAAAAGGGCTCGCAACGCATTTCCTGGGGTCTGATTTTTCAGTCGTCTTCTATGCTGGCTAGTGCTATGTTTAGGGATGCTCGGAAAAATCGAACCCGGAGGGTCCAGTTGCATGTGGGGCTGCGTAAAGGCTCCCCTGGGGAGTTCACTTGTACCCAAAGCCTTCCTTTGGGGGCACTTTTGGATGGTCCGAAGGGGCTCGCAACGCATTTCCTGGGTCCTGATTTTTCACTTGTCTCCGATGACGGCTAGGGCTACGTTTAGGTTTGCTCAGGAACAGCAAACCCGGAGGGTCCAGTTGCATGTGGGGCTGCGTAAAGGCTCCCCTGGGGAGATCACTTGTACCCAAAGCCTTCCTTTGCGGGCACTTTTGGATGGTCCAAAGGGGCTTGCAACGCATTTCCTGGGGCCTGATTTTTCAGTCGTCTCCGATGAGGGCTAGGGCTACGTTTAGGTTTGCTCATGAACAGCGAACCCGGAGGGTCTAGTTGCATGTGCGGCTGCGTAAAGGCTCATCTGGGGAGTTCTCTTGTACCCAAAGCCTTCCTTTGGTGACACTTTTGGATGGTCCAAAGGGGCTTGCAACGCGTTTTCTGGGGCCCGGGTTTTCAGTCTTCTCCCATGCCGGTTAGGGATATAATTAGGGTTGCTCGGAAAAATCGAACCCGAAGGGTCCAGTTGCATGTGGGGCTGCGTAAAGGCTCCCCTGGGAACTTCAGATGTACCCAAAGGCTTCCTTTGGGGGCACTTTTGGATGGTCCGAAGGGGCTCGCAACGCATTTCCTGGGGCCTGATTTTTCAGTCGTCTCCTATGACGACCAGGGTTACGTTTATGTTTGCTCAGGAACAGCGAACCCGGAGGGTCCAGTTGCATGTGGGGCTGCGTAAAGACTCCCCTGGGGAGTTCTCTTGTACCGAAAGCCTTCCTTTGGTGACAATTTTGGATGGTCCAAAGGGGCTCGCAACGCGTTTTCTGGGGCCTGATTTTTCAGTCTTCTCCCATTTCGGCTAGTGATATATTTAGGGTTGCTCGGAAAAATCGAACCCGGAGGGTCCAGTTGCATGTGGGGCTGCGTAAAGGCTCCCCTGGGGAGTTCACTTGTACCCAAAGCCTTCCTTTGGGGGCACTTTTGGATGGTCCGAAGGGGCTCGCAACGCATTTCCTGGGTCCTGATTTTTCACTCGTCTCCTATGACGGCTAGGGCTACGTTTAGGTTTGCTCAGGAACAGTGAACCCGGAGGGTCCAGTTGCATGTGGGGCTGCGTAAAGGCTCCCCTGGGGAGTTCACTTGTACCCAAAGCCTTCCTTTGGTGACAGTTTTGGATGGTCCAAAGGGGCTTGAAACGAGTTTTCTGGGGCCCGGGTTTTCAGTCTTCTCCCATGCCGGCTAGTGATATATTTAGGGTTGCTCGGAAAAATCGAACCCGGAGGGTCCAGTTGCATGTGGGGCTGCGTAAAGGCTCCCCTGGGAACTTCAGATGTACCCAAAGCCTTCCTTTGGAGGCACTTTTGGATGGTCCGAAGGGGCTCGCAACGCATTTCCTGGGGCCTGATTTTTCAGTCGTCTCCTATGACGGCCAGGGCTACGTTTAGTTTTGCTCAGGAACAGCGAACCCGAATGGTCCAGTTGCATGTGGGACTGCGTAAAGGCTCCCCTGGGGAGTTCACTTGTACCCAAAGCCTTCCTTTGGTGACACTTTTGGATGGTCCAAAGGGGCTTGCAACGCGTTTTCTGGGGCCCGGGTTTTCAGTCTTCTCCCATGCCGGCTAGTGATATATTAAGGTTTGCTCCGAAAACTCGAACCCGGAGGGTCCAGTTGCATGTGGGGCTGCGTAAAGGCTCCCCTGGGGAGTTCTCTTGTACCCAAAGTCTTCCTTTGGGGGGACATTTGGATGGGCGAAAAGGCCTCGGAACGCATTTCCTGGGGCCTGATATTTCACTCGTCTCCGATGACGGCTAGGGCTACGTCTAGGTTTGTTCAGGAACAGCGAACCCGGAGGGTCCAGTTGCATGTGGGGCTGTGTAAAGGCTCCCCTGGGGAGATCACTTGTACCCAAAGCCTTCCTTTGCGGGCACTTTTGGATGGTCCAAAGGGGCTTGCAACGCATTTCCTGGGGCCTGATTTTTCAGTCGTCTCCGATGACGGCTAATGCTACGTTTAGGTTTGCTCATGAACAGCGAACCCGGAGGGTCCAGTTGCATGTGGGGCTGCATAAAGGCTCCCCTGGGGAGTTCACTTGTACACAAAGCCTTCCTTTGGGGGCACATTTGAATGGGCAAAAAGGGCTCGCAACGCATTTCCTGGGGCCTGATTTTTCACTCATCTCCGATGCCGGCTAGGGCTATGTATAGGGATGCTCGGAAACAGCGAACCCGGAGGGTCCAGTTGCATGTGGGGCTGCGTAAAGGCTCCCCTGGGGAGTTCACTTGTACCCAAAGCCTTCCTTTGGGGGCACTTTTGAATGGACGAAAAGGGCTCGCAACGCATTTCCTTGGGCCTGATTTTTCAGTCATCTTCGATGACGGCTAGGGCTATGTTTAGGGATGCTCGGAAACAGCGAACCCGGAGGGTCCAGTTGCATGTGGGGCTGCGTAAAGGCTCCCCTGGGGAGTTCACTTGTACCCAAAGCCTTCCTTTGGGGGCACTTTTGGATGGTCCAAAGGGGCTCGCAACGCATTTCCTGGGGCCTGATTTTTCAGTCGTCTCCGATGACGGCTAGGGCTACGTTTAGGTTTGCTCAGGAACAGCGAACCCGGAGGGTCCAGTTGCATGTGGGGCTGCGTAAAGGCTCCCCTGGGGAGTTCACTTGTATCCAAAGACTTCCTTTGGGGCACTTTTGGATGGTCCAAAGGGGCTCGCAACGCATTTCCTGGGGCCTGATTTTTCACTCGTCTCCGATGACGGCTAGGGCTACGTTTAGGTTTGCTCAGGAACAGTGAACCCGGAGGGTCCAGTTGCATGTGGGGCTGCGTAAAGGCTCCCCTAAGGAGTTCACTTGTACCCAAAGCCTTCCTTTGGTTACACTTTTGGATGGTACAAAGGGGCTTGCAACGCGTTTTCTGGGGCTCGGGTTTTCAGTCTTCTCCCATGCCGGCTAGTGATATATTTAGGGTTGCTCGGAAAAATCGAACCCGAAGGGTCCAGTTGCATGTGAGGCTGCGTAAAGGCTCCCCTGGGGAGTTCACTTGTATCCAAAGCCTTCCTTTGGGGGCACTTTTGGATGGGCGAAAAGGGCTCGTAACGCATTCCTGGGGCCTGATTTTTCAGTCGTCTTCGATGCCGGCTAGGGCTATGTTTAGGGATGCTCGGAGACAGCGAACCCGGAGGGTCCAGTTGCATGTGGGGCTGCGTAAAGGCTCCCCTGGGGAGTTCACTTGTACCCAAAGCCTTCCTTTGGGGGCACTTTTGGATGGTCCTAACGGGCTCGCAACGCATTTCCTGGGGCCTGATTTTAGATACATCTTCAACGCCGTCTAGGGCTATGTTTAGGGATGCTCGGAAACAGCGAACCCGAAGGGTCCAGTTGCATGTGGGGCTGCGTAAAGGCTCCCCTGGGGAGTTCTCTTGTACCCAAAGTCTTCCTTTGGGGGCACTTTTGGATGGTCCGAAACGGTTCGCAACGCATTTCCTGGGGCCTGATTTTTTACTTGTCTCCGATGACGGCTAGGGCTACGTTTAGGTTTGCTCAGGAACAGCGAACCCCGAGGGTGCAGTTGCATGTGGGGCTGCGTAAAGGCTCCCCTGGGGAGTTCACTTGTACCCAAAGCCTTCCTTTGGGGGCACTTTTGGATGGGCGAAAAGTGCTCGGAACGCATTTCCTGGGGCCCGATTTTTCAGTCGTCTCCGATGACGGCTAGGGATACGTTTAGGTTTGCTCATGAACAGTGAACCCGGAGGGTCCAGTTGCATGTGGGGCTGCGTAAAGGCTCCCCTGGGGAGTTCTCTTGTACCCAAAGTCTTCCTTTGGGGGCACATTTGGTTGGGCGAAAAGGCCTCGGAACGCATTTCCTGGGGCCTGATTTTTCAGTCGTCTCCGATGACGGCTAGGGCTACGTTTAGGTTTGCTCAGGAACAGCGAATCCGGAGGGTCCAGTTGCATGTGGGGCTGCGTAAAGGCTCCCCTGGGGAGATCACTTGTACCCAAAGCTTTCCTTTGCGGGCACTTTTGGATGGTCCAAAGGGACTTGCAACGCATTTCCTGGGGCCTGATTTTTCAGTCGTCTCCGATGACGGCTATGGCTACGTTTAGGTTTGCTCATGAACAGCGAACCCGGAGGGTCCAGTTGCATGTGGGGCTGCGTAAAGGCTCCCCTGGGGAGTTCACTTGTACCCAAAGCCTTCCTTTGGGGGCACTTTTGGATGGATGAAAAGGGCTCGCAACGCATTTCCTGGGGCCTGATTTTTCATTCGTCATCGATGCCGGCTAGGGCTACGTTTAGGGATGCTCGGAAACAGCGAACCCGAAGGGTCCAGTTGCATGTGGGGCTGCGTAAAGGCTCCCCTGGGGAGTTCACTTGTACCCAAAGCCTTCCTTTGCGGGCACTTTTGGATGGTCCAAAGGGGCTCGCAACGCATTTCCTGGGGCCTGATTTTTCAGTCATCTCCGATGACGGCTAGGGCTACGTTTAGGTTTGCTCAGGAACAGCGAACCCGGAGGGTCCAGTTGCATGTGGGGCTGCGTAAAGCCTCCCCTGGGGACTTCACTTGTATCCAAAGCCTTCCTTTGGGGGCACATTTGGATGGTCCAAAGGGGCTCGCAACGCATTTCCTGGGGCCTGATTTTTCAGTCGTCATCGATGCCGGCTAGGGCTATGTTTAGGGATGCTCGGAAACAGCGAACCCGGAGGGTCCAGTTGCATGTGGGGCTGCGTAAAGGCTCCCCTGGGGAGTTCACTTGTACCCAAAGCCTTCCTTTGGTGACACTTTTGGATGGTCCAAAGGGGCTTGCAACGCGTTTTCTGGGGCTCGGGTTTTCAGTCTTCTCCCATGCCGGCTAGGGATATATTTAGGGTTGCTCGGAAACAGCGAACCCGGAGGGTCCAGTTGCATGTGGGGCTGCGTAAAGGCTCCCCTGGGGAGTTCTCTTGTACCCAAAGTCTTCCTTTGGGGGCACTTTTGGATGGTCCTAACGGGCTCGAAACGCATTTCCTGGGGCCTGATTTTTCAGTCGTCTCCGATGACGGCTAGGGCTACGTTTAGGTTTGCTCAGGAACAGCGAACCCGGAGGGTCCAGTTGCATGTGGGGCTGCGTAAAGGCTCCCCTGGGGACTTCTCTTGTATCCAAAGCCTTCCTTTGGGGGCACTTTTGGATGGTCCAAACGGGCTCGCAACGCATTTCCTTGGGCCTGATTTTTCACTTGTCTCCGATGACGGCTAGGGCTACCTTTAGGTTTGCTCAGGAACAGCGAACCCGGAGGGTCCAGTTGCATGTGGGGCTGCGTAAAGGCTCCCCTGGGGAGTTCACTTGTACCCAAAGCCTTCCTTTGGTGACAGTTTTGGATGGTCCAAAGGGGCTTGCAACGTGTTTTCTGGGGCCCGGGTTTTCAGTCTTCTCCCATGCCGGCTAGAGATATATTTAGGGTTGCTCGGAAAAATCGAACCCAGAGGGTCCAGTTGCATGTGGGGCTGCGTAAAGGCTCCCCTGGGGAGTTCTCTTGTACCCAAAGTGTTCCTTTGGGGGCACTTTTGGATGGGCAAAAAGGGCTCGCAACGCATTTCCTGGGGCTTGATTTTTCAGTCGTCATCGATGCCGGCTAAGGCTATGTTTAGGGATGCTCGGAAACAGCGAACCCGGAGGGTCCAGATGCATGTGGGGCTGCGTAAAGGCTCCTCTGGGGAGTTCACTTGTACCCAAAGCCTTCCTTTGGGGGCACTTTTGGATGGTCCAAAGGGGCTTGCAACGCATTTCCTGGGGCCTGATTTTTCACTCGTCATCCATGCCGGCTAAGGCTATGTTTAGGGATGCTCGGAAACAGCGAACCCGGAGGGTCCAGATGCATGTGGGGCTGCGTAAAGGCTCCCCTGGGGAGTTCTCTTGTACCCAAAGTCTTCCTTTGGTGACACTTTTGGATGGTCCAAAGGGGCTTGCAACGCGTTTTCTGGGGCCCGGGTTTTCAGTCTTCTCCCATGCCGGCTAGGGATATATTTAGGGTTGCTCGGAAAAATCGAACCCAGAGGGTCCAGTTGCATGTGGGGCTGCGTAAAGGCTCCCCTGGGGAGTTCACTTGTATCCAAAGCCTTCCTTTGGGGGCACATTTGGATGGTCCAAAGGGGCTCGCAACGCATTTCCTGGGGCCTGATTTTTCAGTCGTCATCGATGCCGGCTAGGGCTATGTTTAGGGATGCTCGGAAACAGCGAACCCGGAGGGTCCAGTTGCATGTGGGGCTGCGTAAAGGCTCCCCTGGGGAGTTCACTTGTACCCAAAGCCTTCCTTTGGTGACACTTTTGGATGGTCCAAAGGGGCTTGCAACGCGTTTTCTGGGGCTCGGGTTTTCAGTCTTCTCCCATGCCGGCTAGGGATATATTTAGGGTTGCTCGGAAACAGTGAACCCGGAGGGTCCAGTTGCATGTGGGGCTGCGTAAAGGCTCCCCTGGGGAGTTCTCTTGTACCCAAAGCCTTCCTTTGGGGGCACTTTTGGATAGTCCAAAGGGGCTCGCAACGCATTTCCTGGGGCCTGATTTTTCAGTCGTCTCCGATGACGGCTAGGGCTACGTTTAGGTTTGCTCAGGAACAGCGAACCCGGAGGGTCCAGTTGCATGTGGGGCTGCGTAAAGGCTCCCCTGGGGAGTTCACTTGTATCCAAAGCCTTCCTTTGGGGGCACTTTTGGATGGGCAAAAAGGGGCTTGCAACGCATTTCCTGGGGCCTGATTTTTCACTCCTCTCCAATGCCGGCTAGGGCTACGTTTAGGTTTGCTCATGAACAGCGAACCCGGAGGTTGCAGTTGCATGTGGGTCTGCTAAAGGCTCCCCTGGAGAGTTCACTTGTACCCAAAGCCTTCCTTTGGTGACACTTTTGGATGGTCCAAAGGGGCTTGCAACGCGTTTTCTGGGGCCCGGGTTTTCAGTCTTCTCCCATGCCGGCTAGGGATATATTAAGGGTTGCTCGGAAAAATCGAACCCGAAGGGTCCAGTTGCATGTGGGGCTGCGTAAAGGCTCCCCTGGGGAGTTCACTTGTATCCAAAGCCTTCCTTTGGGGGCACTTTTGGATGGGCGAAAAGGGCTCGTAACGCATTCCTGGGGCCTGATTTTTCAGTCGTCTTCGATGCCGGCTAGGGCTATGTTTAGGGATGCTCGGAGACAGCGAACCCGGAGGGTCCAGTTGCATGTGGGGCTGCGTAAAGGCTCCCCTGGGGAGTTCACTTGTACCCAAAGCCTTCCTTTGGGGGCACTTTTGGATGGGCGAAAAGGGCTCGCAACGCATTTCCTGGGGCCTGATTTTTCATTCGTCTTCATTGCCGTTTAGGGCTATGTTTAGGGATGCTCGGAAACAGCGAACCCGGAGGGTCCAGTTGCATGTGGGGCTGCGTAAAGGCTCCCCTGGGGAGTTCTCTTGTACCCAAAGTCTTCCTTTGGGGGCACATTTGGATGGGCGAAAAGGGCTTGCAACGCATTTCCTGGGGCCTGATTTTTCACTCGTCTCTGATGACGGCTAGGGCTACGTTTAGGTTTGCTCATGAACATCGAACCCGGAGGGTACAGTTGCATGTGGGGCTGCGTAAAGGCTCCCCTGGGGAATTATCTTGTACCCAAAGTCGTCCTTTGGGGGCACTTTTGGATGGTCCCAAGGGGCTCGCAACGCATTTCCTGGGGCCTGATTTTTCACTTGTCTCCGATGACGGCTAGGGCTACGTTTAGGTTTGCTCAGGAATAGCGAACCCCGAGGGTGCAGTTGCATGTGGGGCTGCGTAAAGGCTCCCCTGGGGAGTTCACTTGTACCCAAAGCCTTCCTTTGGGGGCACTTTTGGATGGGCGAAAAGTGCTCGGAACGCATTTCCTGGGGCCTGATTTTACATTCATCTTCAATGCCGTCTAGGGCTACGTTTAGGTTTGCTCATGAACAGCGAACCCGGAGGGTCCAGTTGCATGTGGGGCTGCGTAAAGGCTCCCCTGGGGAGTTCACTTGTACCCAAAGCCTTCCTTTGGGGGCACTTTTGGATGGTCCAAAGGGGCTCGCAACGCATTTCCTGGGGCCTGATTTTTCAGTCGTCTCCGATGACGGCTAGGGCTACGTTTAGGTTTGCTCAGGAACAGCGAACCCGGAGGGTCCAGTTGCATGTGGGGCTGCGTAAAGGCTCCCCTGGGGAGTTCACTTGTACCCAAAGCTTTCCTTTGCGGGCACTTTTGGACGGTCCAAAGGGGCTTGCAACGCATTTCCTGGGGCCTGATTTTTCAGTCGTCATCGATGCCGGCTAGGGCTATGTTTAGGGATGCTCGGAAACATCGAACCCGGAGGGTCCAGTTGCATGTGGGGCTGCGTAAAGGCTCCCCTGGGGAGTTCACTTGTACCCAAAGCCTTCCTTTGGGGGCACTTTTGGATGGATGAAAAGGGCTCGCAACGCATTTCCTGGGGCTTGATTTTTCAGTCGTCTTCAATGCCGGCTAGGGCTACGTTTAGGTTTGCTCATGAACAGTGAACCCGGAGGGTCCAGTTGCATGTGGGGCTGCGTAAAGGCTCCCCTGGGGAGTTCTCTTGTACCCAAAGTCTTCATTTGGGGGCACATTTGGATGGGCGAAAAGGGCTTGCAACGCATTTCCTTGGGCCTGATTTTTCACTCGTCTCTGATGATGGCTAGGGCTACATTTAGGTTTGCTCAGGAACAGCGAATCCGGAGGGTCCAGTTGCATGTGGGGCTGCGTAAAGGCTCCCCTGGGGAGATCACTTGTACCCAAAGCTTTCCTTTGCGGGCACTTTTGGATGGTCCAAAGGGGCTTGCAACGCATTTCCTGGGGCCTGATTTTTCAGTCGTCTCCGATGACGGCTATGGTTACGTTTAGGTTTGCTCATGAACAGCGATCCCGGAGGGTCCAGTTGCATGTGGGGCTGCGTAAAGGCTCCCCTGGGGAGTTCACTTGTACCCAAAGCCTTCCTTTGGTGACACTTTTGGATGGTCCAAAGGGGCTCGCAACGCATTTCCTGGGGCCTGATTTTTCAGTCGTCATCGATGCCGGCTAGGGATATATTTAGGGATGCTCGGAAACAGCGAACCCGGAGGGTCCAGTTGCATGTGGGGCTGCGTAAAGGCTCCCCTGGGGAGTTCACTTGTACCCAAAGCCTTCCTTTGGGGGCACTTTTGGATGGATGAAAAGGGCTCGCAACGCATTTCCTGGGGCTTGATTTTTCAGTCGTCTTCGATGCCGGCTAGGGCTATGTTTAGGGATGCTCGGAAACAGCGAACCCGGAGGGTCCAGTTGCATGTGGGGCTGTGTAAAGGCTCCCCTGGGGAGTTCTCTTGTACCCAAAGCCTTCCTTTGGGGGCACTTTTGGATGGTCCAAAGGGGCTCGCAACGCATTTCCTGGGGCCTGATTTTTCACTCGTCTCCGATGACGGCTAGGGCTATGTTTAGGTTTGCTCAGGAACAGCGAACCCGGAGGGTCCAGTTGCATGTGGGGCTGCGTAAAGGCTCCCCTGGGGAGTTCACTTGTACCCAAAGCCTTCCTTTGGTGACACTTTTGGATGGTCCAAAGGGGCTTGCAACGCGTTTTCTGGGGCCCGGGTTTTCAGTCTTCTCCCATGCCGGCTAGAGATATATTTAGGGTTGCTCGGAAAAATCGAACCCGGAGGGTCCAGTTGCATGTGGGGCTGCGTAAATGCTCCCCTGTGGAGTTCTCTTGTACCCAAAGCCTTCCTTTGGGGGCACATTTGGATGGGCAAAAAGGGCTCGCAACGCATTTCCTGGGGCTTGATTTTTCAGTCGTCATCGATGCCGGCTAAGGCTATGTTTAGGGATGCTCGGAAAGAGCGAACCCGGAGGGTCCAGATGCATGTGGGGCTGCGTAAAGGCTCCCCTGGGGAGTTCACTTGTACCCAAAGCCTTCCTTTGGGGGCACTTTTGGATGGTCCTAACGGGCTCGCAACGCATTTCCTGGGGCCTGATTTTTCACTCGTCTCCGATGCCGGCTAGGGCTATGTTTAGGGATGCTCGGAAACAGCGAACCCGGAGGGTCCAGTTGCATGTGGGGCTGCGTAAAGGCTCCCCTGGGGAGTTCACTTGTACCCAAAGTCTTCCTTTGGGGGCACATTTGGATGGGCGAAAAGGGCTCGCAACGCATTTCCTGTGACCTGATTTTTCAGTCGTCTCCGAAGACGGCTAGGGCTACGTTTAGGTTTCTTCAGGAACAGCGAACCCGGAGGGTCCAGTTGCATGTGGGGCTGCGTAAAGGCTCCCCTGGGGAGATCACTTGTACCCAAAGCTTTCCTTTGCGGGCACTTTTGGATGGTCCAAAGGGGCTTGCAACGCATTTCCTGGGGCCTGATTTTTCAGTCGTCTCCGATGACGGCTATGGTTACGTTTAGGTTTGCTCATGAACAGCGATCCCGGAGGGTCCAGTTGCATGTGGGGCTGCGTAAAGGCTCCCCTGGGGAGTTCACTTGTACCCAAAGCCTTCCTTTGGTGACACTTTTGGATGGTCCAAAGGGGCTCGCAACGCATTTCCTGGGGCCTGATTTTTCATTCGTCTTCGATGCCGGCTAGGGCTATGTTTAGGGATGCTCGGAGACAGCGAACCCGGAGGGTCCAGTTGCATGTGGGGCTGCGTAAAGGCTCCCCTGGGGAGATCACTTGTACCCAAAGCTTTCCTTTGCGGGCACTTTTGGATGGTCCAAAGGGGCTTGCAACGCATTTCCTGGGGCCTGATTTTTCAGTCGTCTCCGATGACGGCTATGGTTACGTTTAGGTTTGCTCATGAACAGCGATCCCGGAGGGTCCAGTTGCATGTGGGGCTGCGTAAAGGCTCCCCTGGGGAGTTCACTTGTACCCAAAGCCTTCCTTTGGTGACACTTTTGGATGGTCCAAAGGGGCTCGCAACGCATTTCCTGGGGCCTGATTTTTCATTCGTCTTCGATGCCGGCTAGGGCTATGTTTAGGGATGCTCGGAGACAGCGAACCCGGAGGGTCCAGTTGCATGTGGGGCTGCGTAAAGGCTCCCCTGGGGAGTTCACTTGTACCCAAAGCCTTCCTTTGGGGGCACTTTTGGATGGGCGAAAAGGGCTCGCAACGCATTTCCTGGGGCCTGATTTTTCATTCGTCTTCATTGCCGTCTAGGGCTATGTTTAGGGATGCTCGGAAACAGCGAACCCGGAGGGTCCAGTTGCATGTGGGGCTGCGTAAAGGCTCCCCTGGGGAGTTCTCTTGTACCCAAAGTCTTCCTTTGGGGGCACATTTGGATGGGCGAAAAGGGCTTGCAACGCATTTCCTGGGGCCTGATTTTTCACTCGTCTCTGATGACGGCTAGGGCTACGTTTAGGTTTGCTCATGAACATCGAACCCGGAGGGTACAGTTGCATGTGGGGCTGCGTAAAGGCTCCCCTGGGGAATTATCTTGTACCCAAAGTCGTCCTTTGGGGGCACTTTTGGATGGTCCCAAGGGGCTCGCAACGCATTTCCTGGGGCCTGATTTTTCACTTGTCTCTGATGACGGCTAGGGCTACGTTTAGGTTTGCTCAGGAATAGCGAACCCCGAGGGTGCAGTTGCATGTGGGGCTGCGTAAAGGCTCCCCTGGGGAGTTCACTTGTACCCAAAGCCTTCCTTTGGGGGCACTTTTGGATGGGCGAAAAGTGCTCGGAACGCATTTCCTGGGGCCTGATTTTACATTCATCTTCAATGCCGTCTAGGGCTACGTTTAGGTTTGCTCATGAACAGCGAACCCGGAGGGTCCAGTTGCATGTGGGGCTGCGTAAAGGCTCCCCTGGGGAGTTCACTTGTACCCAAAGCCTTCCTTTGGGGGCACTTTTGGATGGTCCAAAGGGGCTCGCAACGCATTTCCTGGGGCCTGATTTTTCAGTCGTCTCCGATGACGGCTAGGGCTACGTTTAGGTTTGCTCAGGAACAGCGAACCCGGAGGGTCCAGTTGCATGTGGGGCTGCGTAAAGGCTCCCCTGGGGAGTTCACTTGTACCCAAAGCTTTCCTTTGCGGGCACTTTTGGACGGTCCAAAGGGGCTTGCAACGCATTTCCTGGGGCCAGATTTTTCAGTCGTCATCGATGCCGGCTAGGGCTATGTTTAGGGATGCTCGGAAACATCGAACCCGGAGGGTCCAGTTGCATGTGGGGCTGCGTAAAGGCTCCCCTGGGGAGTTCACTTGTACCCAAAGCCTTCCTTTGGGGGCACTTTTGGATGGATGAAAAGGGCTCGCAACGCATTTCCTGGGGCTTGATTTTTCAGTCGTCTTCAATGCCGGCTAGGGCTACGTTTAGGTTTGCTCATGAACAGTGAACCCGGAGGGTCCAGTTGCATGTGGGGCTGCGTAAAGGCTCCCCTGGGGAGTTCTCTTGTACCCAAAGTCTTCATTTGGGGGCACATTTGGATGGGCGAAAAGGGCTTGCAACGCATTTCCTTGGGCCTGATTTTTCACTCGTCTCTGATGATGGCTAGGGCTACATTTAGGTTTGCTCAGGAACAGCGAATCCGGAGGGTCCAGTTGCATGTGGGGCTGCGTAAAAGCTCCCCTGGGGAGATCACTTGTACCCAAAGCTTTCCTTTGCGGGCACTTTTGGATGGTCCAAAGGGGCTTGCAACGCATTTCCTGGGGCCTGATTTTTCAGTCGTCTCCGATGACGGCTATGGTTACGTTTAGGTTTGCTCATGAACAGCGATCCCGGAGGGTCCAGTTGCATGTGGGGCTGCGTAAAGGCTCCCTTGGGGAGTTCACTTGTACCCAAAGCCTTCCTTTGGTGACACTTTTGGATGGTCCAAAGGGGCTCGCAACGCATTTCCTGGGGCCTGATTTTTCAGTCGTCATCGATGCCGGCTAGGGATATGTTTAGGGATGCTCGGAAACAGCGAACCCGGAGGGTCCAGTTGCATGTGGGGCTGCGTAAAGGCTCCCCTGGGGAGTTCACTTGTACCCAAAGCCTTCCTTTGGGGGCACATTTGGATGGATGAAAAGGGCTCGCAACGCATTTCCTGGGGCTTGATTTTTCAGTCGTCATCGATGCCGGCTAAGGCTATGTTTAGGGATGCTCGGAAAGAGCGAACCCGGAGGGTCCAGATGCATGTGGGGCTGCGTAAAGGCTCCCCTGGGGAGTTCACTTGTACCCAAAGCCTTCCTTTGGGGGCACTTTTGGATGGTCCTAACGGGCTCGCAACGCATTTCCTGGGGCCTGATTTTTCACTCGTCTCCGATGCCGGCTAGGGCTATGTTTAGGGATGCTCGGAAACAGCGAACCCGGAGGGTCCAGTTGCATGTGGGGCTGCGTAAAGGCTCCCCTGGGGAGTTCACTTGTACCCAAAGTCTTCCTTTGGGGGCACATTTGGATGGGCGAAAAGGGCTCGCAACGCATTTCCTGTGACCTGATTTTTCAGTCGTCTCCGAAGACGGCTAGGGCTACGTTTAGGTTTCTTCAGGAACAGCGAACCCGGAGGGTCCAGTTGCATGTGGGGCTGCGTAAAGGCTCCCCTGGGGAGATCACTTGTACCCAAAGCTTTCCTTTGCGGGCACTTTTGGATGGTCCAAAGGGGCTTGCAACGCATTTCCTGGGGCCTGATTTTTCAGTCGTCTCCGATGACGGCTATGGTTATGTTTAGGTTTGCTCATGAACAGCGATCCCGGAGGGTCCAGTTGCATGTGGGGCTGCGTAAAGGCTCCCCTGGGGAGTTCACTTGTACCCAAAGCCTTCCTTTGGTGACACTTTTGGATGGTCCAAAGGGGCTCGCAACGCATTTCCTGGGGCCTGATTTTTCAGTCGTCATCGATGCCGGCTAGGGCTATGTTTAGGGATGCTCGGAAACATCGAACCCGGAGGGTCCAGTTGCATGTGGGGCTGCGTAAAGGCTCCCCTGGGGAGATCACTTGTACCCAAAGCCTTCCTTTGTGGGCACTTTTGGATGGTGTAAACGGGCTTGCAACGCATTTCCTGGGGCCTGATTTTTCACTCGTCTCCGATGCCGGCTAGGGCTACGTTTAGGTTTGCTCATGAACAGCGAACCCGGAGGTTGCTGTTGCATGTGGGGCTGCTAAAGGCTCCCCTGGAGAGTTCTCTTGTATCCAAAGCCTTCCTTTGGGGGCACTTTTGGATGGGCGAAAAGGGCTCGTAACGCATTCCTGGGGCCTGATTTTTCAGTCGTCTTCGATGCCGGCTAGGGCTATGTTTAGGGATGCTCGGAGACAGCGAACCCGGAGGGTCCAGTTGCATGTGGGGCTGCGTAAAGGCTCCCCTGGGGAGTTCACTTGTACCCAAAGCCTTCCTTTGGGGGCACTTTTGGATGGGCGAAAAGGGCTCGCAACGCATTTCCTGGGGCCTGATTTTTCATTCGTCTTCATTGCCGTCTAGGGCTATGTTTAGGGATGCTCGGAAACAGCGAACCCGGAGGGTCCAGTTGCATGTGGGGCTGCGTAAAGGCTCCCCTGGGGAGTTCTCTTGTACCCAAAGTCTTCCTTTGGGGGCACATTTGGATGGGCAAAAAGGGCTTGCAACGCATTTCCTGGGGCCTGATTTTTCACTCGTCTCTGATGACGGCTAGGGCTACGTTTAGGTTTGCTCATGAACATCGAACCCGGAGGGTCCAGTTGCATGTGGGGCTGCGTAAAGGCTCCCCTGGGGAATTCTCTTGTACCCAAAATCGTCCTTTGGGGGCACTTTTGGATGGTCCGAAGGGGCTCGCAACGCATTTCCTGGGGCCTGATTTTTCACTCGTCTCTGATGACGGCTAGGGCTACGTTTAGGTTTGCTCAGGAATAGCGAACCCCGAGGGTGCAGTTGCATGTGGGGCTGCGTAAAGGCTCCCCTGGGGAGTTCACTTGTACCCAAAGCCTTCCTTTGGGGGCACTTTTGGATGGTCCAAAGGGGCTCGCAACGCATTTCCTGGGGCCTGATTTTTCAGTCGTCTCTGATGACGGCTAGGGCTACGTTTAGGTTTGCTCAGGAACAGCGAACCCGGAGGGTCCAGTTGCATGTGGGGCTGCGTAAAGGCTCCCCTCGGGAGTTCACTTGTACCCAAAGCTTTCCTTTGCGGGCACTTTTGGACGGTCCAAAGGGGCTTGCAACGCATTTCCTGGGGCCTGATTTTTCAGTCGTCATCGATGCCGGCTAGGGCTATGTTTAGGGATGCTCGGAAACATCGAACCCGGAGGGTCCAGTTGCATGTGGGGCTGCGTAAAGGCTCCCCTGGGGAGTTCACTTGTACCCAATGCCTTCCTTTGGGGGCACTTTTGGATGGATGAAAAGGGCTCGCAACGCATTTCCTGGGGCTTGATTTTTCAGTCGTCTTCGATGCCGGCTAGGGCTACGTTTAGGTTTGCTCAGGAACAGCGAACCCGGAGGGTCCAGTTGCATGTGGGGCTGCGTAAAGGCTCCCCTGGGGAGATCACTTGTACCCAAAGCTTTCCTTTGCGGGCACTTTTGGATGGTCCAAAGGGGCTTGCAACGCATTTCCTGGGGCCTGATTTTTCAGTCGTCTCCGATGACGGCTATGGCTACGTTTAGGTTTGCTCATGAACAGCGAACCCGGAGGGTCCAGTTGCATGTGGGGCTGCGTAAAGGCTCCCCTGGGGAGTTCACTTGTACCCAAAGCCTTCCTTTGGGGGCACTTTTGGATGGTCCAAAGGGGCTCGCAACGCATTTCCTGGGGCCTGATTTTTCAGTCGTCATCGATGCCGGCTAGGGTTATGTTTAGGGATGCTCGGAAACAGCGAACCCGGAGGGTCCAGTTGCATGTGGGGCTGCGTAAAGGCTCCCCTGGGGAGTTCACTTGAACCCAAAGCCTTCCTTTGGGGGCACTTTTGGATGGATGAAAAGGGCTCGCAACGCATTTCCTGGGGCTTGATTTTTCAGTCGTCTTCGATGCCGGCTAGGGCTATGTTTAGGGATGCTCGGAAACAGCGAACCCGGAGGGTCCAGTTGCATGTGGGGCTGTGTAAAGGCTCCCCTGGGGAGTTCTCTTGTACCCAAAGCCTTCCTTTGGGGGCACTTTTGGATGGATGAAAAGGGCTCGCAACGCATTTCCTGGGGCTTGATTTTTCAGTCGTCTTCGATGCCGGCTAGGGCTACGTTTAGGTTTGCTCATGAACAGCGAACCCGGAGGGTCCAGTTGCATGTGGGGCTGCGTAAAGGCTCCCCTGGGGAGTTCTCTTGTACCCAAAGTCTTCCTTTGGGGGCACATTTGGATGGGCGAAAAGGGCTCGCAACGCATTTCCTGGGGCCTGATTTTTCACTCGTCTCTGATGATGGCTAGGGCTACGTTTAGGTTTGCTCAGGAACAGCGAACCCGGAGGGTCCAGTTGCATGTGGGGCTGCGTAAAGGCTCCCCTGGGGAGATCACTTGTACCCAAAGCTTTCCTTTGCGGGCACTTTTGGATGGTCCAAAGGGGCTTGCAACGCATTTCCTGGGGCCTGATTTTTCAGTCGTCTCCGATGACGGCTATGGCTACGTTTAGGTTTGCTCATGAACAGCGAACCCGGAGGGTCCAGTTGCATGTGGGGCTGCGTAAAGGCTCCCCTGGGGAGTTCCCTTGTATCCAAAGCCTTCCTTTGGGGGCACTTTTGGATGGATGAAAAGGGCTCGCAACGCATTTCCTGGGGCTTGATTTTTCAGTCGTCTTCGATGCCGGCTAGGGCTATGTTTAGGGATGCTCGGAAACAGCGAACCCGGAGGGTCCAGTTGCATGTGGGGCTGCGTAAAGGCTCCCCTGGGGAGTTCACTTGTACCCAAAGCCTTCCTTTGGTGATACTTTTGGATGGGCCAAAGGAGCTTGCAACGCGTTTTTTGGGGCCCGGGTTTTCAGTCTTCTCTCATGCCGGCTAGTGATATATTTAGGTTTGCTCCGAAAAATCGAACCCGGAGGGTCCAGTTTCATGTGGGGCTGCGTAAAGGCTCCCCTGGGGAGTTCACTTGTATCCAAAGCCTTCCTTTGGGGGCACTTTTGGATGGACGAAAAGGGCTTGCAACGCATTTCCTGGGGTCTGATTTTTCAGTCGACTTCGATGCCGGCTAGGGATATGTTTAGGGATGCTCGGAAACAGCGAACCCGGAGGGTCCAGTTGCATGTGGGGCTGCGTAAAGGCTCCCCTGGGGAGTTCACTTGTACCCAAAGCCTTCCTTTGGTGACACTTTTGGATGGTCCAAAGGGGCTTGCAACGCGTTTTCTGGAGCCCGGGTTTTCAGTCTTCTCCCATGCCGGCTAGTGATATATTTAGGGTTGCTCGGAAAAATCGAACCCGGAGGGTCCAGTTGCATGTGGGGCTGCGTAAAGGCTCCCCTGGGGAGTTCACTTGTACCCAAAGTCTTCCTTTGGGGGCACATTTGGATGGGCGAAAAGGGCTCGCAACGCATTTCCTGGGGCCTGATTTTTCACTCGTCTCCGAAGACGGCTAGGGCTACGTTTAGGTTTCTTCAGGAACAGCGAACCCGGAGGGTCCAGTTGCATGTGGGGCTGCGTAAAGGCTCCCCTGGGGAGATCACTTGTACCCAAAGCCTTCCTTTGTGGGCACTTTTGGATGGTCCAAAGGGGCTTGCAACGCATTTCCTGGGGCCTGATTTTTCACTCGTCTCCAATGCCGGCTACGGCTACGTTTAGGTTTGCTCATGAACAGCGAACCCGGAGGTTGCAGTTGCATGTGGGGCTGCTAAAGGCTCCCCTGGGGAGTTCTCTTGTACCCAAAGCCTTCCTTTGGTGACACTTTTGGATGGTCCAAAGGGGCTTGCAACGCGTTTTCTGGGGCCCGGGTTTTCAGTCTTCTCCCATGCCGGCTAGTGATATGTTAAGGGTTGCTCGGAAAAATCGAACCCGAAGGGTCCAGTTGCATGTGGGGCTGCGTAAAGGCTCCCCTGGGGAGTTCACTTGTATCCAAAGCCTTCCTTTGGGGGCACTTTTGGATGGACGAAAAGGGCTCGTAACGCATTCCTGGGGCCTGATTTTTCAGTCGTCTTCGATGCCGGCTAGGGCTATGTTTAGGGATGCTCGGAGACAGCGAACCCGGAGGGTCCAGTTGCATGTGGGGCTGCGTAAAGGCTCCCCTGGGGAGTTCACTTGTACCCAAAGCCTTCCTTTGGGGGCACTTTTGGATGGGCGAAAAGTGCTCGGAACGCATTTCCTGGGGCCCGATTTTTCAGTCGTCTCCGATGACGGCTAGGGCTACGTTTAGGTTTGCTCATGAACAGTGAACCCGGAGGGTCCAGTTGCATGTGGGGCTGCGTAAAGGCTCCCCTGGGGAGTTCTCTTGTACCCAAAGTCTTCCTTTGGGAGCACATTTGGATGGGCGAAAAGGCCTCGGAACGCATTTCCTGGGGCCTGATTTTTCAGTCGTCTCCGATGACGGCCAGGGCTACGTTTAGGTTTGCTCAGGAACAGCGAATCCGGAGGGTCCAGTTGCATGTGGGGCTGCGTAAAGGCTCCCCTGGGGAGATCACTTGTACCCAAAGCTTTCCTTTGCGGGCACTTTTGGATGGTCCAAAGGGGCTTGCAACGCATTTCCTGGGGCCTGATTTTTCAGTCGTCTCCGATGACGGCTATGGTTACGTTTAGGTTTGCTCATGAACAGCGATCCCGGAGGGTCCAGTTGCATGTGGGGCTGCGTAAAGGCTCCCCTGGGGAGTTCACTTGTACCCAAAGCCTTCCTTTGGTGACACTTTTGGATGGTCCAAAGGGGCTCGCAACGCATTTCCTGGGGCCTGATTTTTCAGTCGTCATCGATGCCGGCTAGGGCTATGTTTAGGGATGCTCGGAAACAGCGAACCCGGAGGGTCCAGTTGCATGTGGGGCTGCGTAAAGGCTCCCCTGGGGAGTTCACTTGTACCCAAAGCCTTCCTTTGGGGGCACTTTTGGATGGATGAAAAGGGCTCGCAACGCATTTCCTGGGGCTTGATTTTTCAGTCGTCTTCGATGCCGGCTAGGGCTATGTTTAGGGATGCTCGGAAACAGCGAACCCGGAGGGTTCAGTTGCATGTGGGGCTGTGTAAAGGCTCCCCTGGGGAGTTCTCTTGTACCCAAAGCCTTCCTTTGGGGGCACTTTTGGATGGTCCAAAGGGGCTCGCAACGCATTTCCTGGGGCCTGATTTTTCACTCGTCTCCGATGACGGCTAGGGCTATGTTTAGGTTTGCTCAGGAACAGCGAACCCGGAGGGTCCAGTTGCATGTGGGGCTGCGTAAAGGCTCCCCTGGGGAGTTCACTTGTACCCAAAGCCTTCCTTTGGTGACACTTTTGGATGGTCCAAAGGGGCTTGCAACGCGTTTTCTGGGGCTCGGGTTTTCAGTCTTCTCCCATGCCGGCTAGAGATATATTTAGGGTTGCTCGGAAAAATCGAACCCGGAGGGTCCAGTTGCATGTGGGGCTGCGTAAATGCTCCCCTGTGGAGTTCTCTTGTACCCAAAGCCTTCCTTTGGGGGCACATTTGGATGGGCAAAAAGGGCTCGCAACGCATTTCCTGGGGCTTGATTTTTCAGTCGTCATCGATGCCGGCTAAGGCTATGTTTAGGGATGCTCGGAAAGAGCGAACCCGGAGGGTCCAGATGCATGTGGGGCTGCGTAAAGGCTCCCCTGGGGAGTTCACTTGTACCCAAAGCCTTCCTTTGGGGGCACTTTTGGATGGTCCTAACGGGCTCGCAACGCATTTCCTGGGGCCTGATTTTTCACTCGTCTCCGATGCCGGCTAGGGCTATGTTTAGGGATGCTCGGAAACAGCGAACCCGGAGGGTCCAGTTGCATGTGGGGCTGCGTAAAGGCTCCCCTGGGGAGTTCACTTGTACCCAAAGTCTTCCTTTGGGGGCACATTTGGATGGGCGAAAAGGGCTCGCAACGCATTTCCTGTGACCTGATTTTTCAGTCGTCTCCGAAGACGGCTAGGGCTACGTTTAGGTTTCTTCAGGAACAGCGAACCCGGAGGGTCCAGTTGCATGTGGGGCTGCGTAAAGCCTCCCCTGGGGAGATCACTTGTACCCAAAGCCTTCCTTTGTGGGCACTTTTGGATGGTGTAAACGGGCTTGCAACGCATTTCCTGGGGCCTGATTTTTCACTCGTCTCCGATGCCGGCTACGGCTACGTTTAGGTTTGCTCATGAACAGCGAACCCGGAGGTTGCTGTTGCATGTGGGGCTGCTAAAGGCTCCCCTGGAGAGTTCTCTTGTACCCAAAGCCTTCCTTTGGTGACACTTTTGGATGGTCCAAAGGGGCTTGCAACGCGTTTTCTGGGGCCCGGGTTTTCAGTCTTCTCCCATGCCGGCTAGGAATATATTAAGGGTTGCTCGGAAAAATCGAACCCGAAGGGTCCAGTTGCATGTGGGGCTGCGTAAAGGCTCCCCTGGGGAGTTCACTTGTACCCAAAGCCTTCCTTTGGGGGCACTTTTGGATGGGCGAAAAGGGCTCGCAACGCATTTCCTGGGGCCTGATTTTTCATTCGTCTTCATTGCCGTCTAGGGCTATGTTTAGGGATGCTCGGAAACAGCGAACCCGGAGGGTCCAGTTGCATGTGGGGCTGCGTAAAGGCTCCCCTGGGGAGTTCTCTTGTACCCAAAGTCTTCCTTTGGGGGCACATTTGGATGGGCAAAAAGGGCTTGCAACGCATTTCCTGGGGCCTGATTTTTCACTCGTCTCTGATGACGGCTAGGGCTACGTTTAGGTTTGCTCATGAACATCGAACCCGGAGGGTCCAGTTGCATGTGGGGCTGCGTAAAGGCTCCCCTGGGGAGTTCACTTGTACCCAAAGTCTTCCTTTGGGGGCACTTTTGGATGGTCCGAAACGGTTCGCAACGCATTTCCTGGGGCCTGATTTTTCAGTCGTCTCCAATGCCGGCTAGGGCTACGTTTAGGTTTGCTCAGGAATAGCGAACCCCGAGGGTGCAGTTGCATGTGGGGCTGCGTAAAGGCTCCCCTGGGAAGTTCACTTGTACCCAAAGCCTTCCTTTGGGGGCACTTTTGGATGGGCGAAAAGTGCTCGGAACGCATTTCCTGGGGCCTGATTTTACATTCATCTTCAATGCCGTCTAGGGCTACGTTTAGGTTTGCTCATGAACAGCGAACCCGGAGGGTCCAGTTGCATGTGGGGCTGCGTAAAGGCTCCCCTGGGGAGTTCACTTGTACCCAAAGCCTTCCTTTGGGGGCACTTTTGGATGGTCCAAAGGGGCTCGCAACGCATTTCCTGGAGCCTGATTTTTCAGTCGTCTCTGATGACGGCTAGGGCTACGTTTAGGTTTGCTCAGGAACAGCGAACCCGGAGGGTCCAGTTGCATGTGGGGCTGCGTAAAGGCTCCCCTGGGGAGTTCACTTGTACCCAAAGCTTTCCTTTGCGGGCACTTTTGGACGGTCCAAAGGGGCTTGCAACGCATTTCCTGGGGCCTGATTTTTCAGTCGTCATCGATGCCGGCTAGGGCTATGTTTAGGGATGCTCGGAAACATCGAACCCGGAGGGTCCAGTTGCATGTGGGGCTGCGTAAAGGCTCCCCTGGGGAGTTCACTTGTACCCAATGCCTTCCTTTGGGGGCACTTTTTGATGGATGAAAAGGGCTCGCAACGCATTTCCTGGGGCTTGATTTTTCAGTCGTCTTCGATGCCGGCTAGGGCTACGTTTAGGTTTGCTCAGGAACAGCGAACCCGGAGGGTCCAGTTGCATGTGGGGCTTCGTAAAGGCTCCCCTGGGGAGATCACTTGTACCCAAAGCTTTCCTTTGCGGGCACTTTTGGATGGTCCAAAGGGGCTTGCAACGCATTTCCTGGGGCCTGATTTTTCAGTCGTCTCCGATGACGGCTATGGCTACGTTTAGGTTTGCTCATGAACAGCGAACCCGGAGGGTCCAGTTGCATGTGGGGCTGCGTAAAGGCTCCCCTGGGGAGTTCACTTGTACCCAAAGCCTTCCTTTGGGGGCACTTTTGGATGGTCCAAAGGGGCTCGCAACGCATTTCCTGGGGCCTGATTTTTCAGTCGTCATCGATGCCGGCTAGGGTTATGTTTAGGGATGCTCGGAAACAGCGAACCCGGAGGGTCCAGTTGCATGTGGGGCTGCGTAAAGGCTCCCCTGGGGAGTTCACTTGAACCCAAAGCCTTCCTTTGGGGGCACTTTTGGATGGATGAAAAGGGCTCGCAACGCATTTCCTGGGGCTTGATTTTTCAGTCGTCTTCGATGCCGGCTAGGGCTATGTTTAGGGATGCTCGGAAACAGCGAACCCGGAGGGTCCAGTTGCATGTGGGGCTGTGTAAAGGCTCCCCTGGGGAGTTCTCTTGTACCCAAAGCCTTCCTTTGGGGGCACTTTTGGATGGATGAAAAGGGCTCGCAACGCATTTCCTGGGGCTTGATTTTTCAGTCGTCTTCGATGCCGGCTAGGGCTACGTTTAGGTTTGCTCATGAACAGTGAACCCGGAGGGTCCAGTTGCATGTGGGGCTGCGTAAAGGCTCCCCTGGGGAGTTCTCTTGTACCCAAAGTCTTCCTTTGGGGGCACATTTGGATGGGCGAAAAGGGCTCGCAACGCATTTCCTGGGGCCTGATTTTTCACTCGTCTCTGATGATGGCTAGGGCTACGTTTAGGTTTGCTCAGGAACAGCGAACCCGGAGGGTCCAGTTGCATGTGGGGCTGCGTAAAGGCTCCCCTGGGGAGATCACTTGTACCCAAAGCTTTCCTTTGCGGGCACTTTTGGATGGTCCAAAGGGGCTTGCAACGCATTTCCTGGGGCCTGATTTTTCAGTCGTCTCCGATGACGGCTATGGCTACGTTTAGGTTTGCTCATGAACAGCGAACCCGGAGGGTCCAGTTGCATGTGGGGCTGCGTAAAGGCTCCCCTGGGGAGTTCCCTTGTATCCAAAGCCTTCCTTTGGGGGCACTTTTGGATGGGCGAAAAGGGCTCGTAACGCATTTCCTGGGGCCTGATTTTTCAGTCGTCATCGATGCCGGCTAGGGCTATGTTTAGGGATGCTCGGAAACATCGAACCCGGAGGGTCCAGTTGCATGTGGGGCTGCGTAAAGGCTCCCCTGGGGAGATCACTTGTACCCAAAGCCTTCCTTTGTGGGCACTTTTGGATGGTCCAAAGGGGCTTGCAACGCATTTCCTGGGGCCTGATTTTTCACTCGTCTCCAATGCCGGCTACGGCTACGTTTAGGTTTGCTCATGAACAGCGAACCCGGAGGTTGCAGTTGCATGTGGGGCTGCTAAAGGCTCCCCTGGGGAGTTCACTTGTACCCAAAGCCTTCCTTTGGTGACACTTTTGGATGGTCCAAAGGGGCTTGTAACGCGTTTTCTGGGGCCCGGGTTTTCAGTCTTCTCCCATGCTGGCTAGTGATATGTTAAGGGTTGCTCGGAAAAATCGAACCCGAAGGGTCCAGTTGCATGTGGGGCTGCGTAAAGGCTCCCCTGGGGAGTTCACTTGTATCCAAAGCCTTCCTTTGGGGGCACTTTTGGATGGGCGAAAAGGGCTCGTAACGCATTCCTGGGGCCTGATTTTTCAGTCGTCTTCGATGCCGGCTAGGGCTATGTTTAGGGATGCTCGGAGACAGCGAACCCGGAGGGTCCAGTTGCATGTGGGGCTGCGTAAAGGCTCCCCTGGGGAGTTCTCTTGTACCCAAAGTCTTCCTTTGGGAGCACATTTGGATGGGCGAAAAGGCCTCGGAACGCATTTCCTGGGGCCTGATTTTTCAGTCGTCTCCGATGACGGCCAGGGCTATGTTTAGGTTTGCTCAGGAACAGCGAATCCGGAGGGTCCAGTTGCATGTGGGGCTGCGTAAAGGCTCCCCTGGGGAGATCACTTGTACCCAAAGCCTTCCTTTGGGGGCACTTTTGGATGGGCGAAAAGGGCTCGCATATCATTTCCTGGGGCTTGATTTTTCAGTCGACTTCGATGCCGGCTAGGGATATGTTTAGGGATGCTCGGAAACATCGAACCCGGAGGGTCCAGTTGCATGTGGGGCTGCGTAAAGGCTCCCCTGGTGAGTTCACTTGTACCCAAAGCCTTCCTTTGGGGGCACTTTTGGATGGGCGAAAAGGGCTCGCAACGCATTTCCTGGGGCCTGATTTTTCACTCGTCTCCGAAGACGGCTAGGGCTACGTTTAGGTTTCTTCAGGAACAGCGAACCCGGAGGGTCCAGTTGCATGTGGGGCTGCGTAAAGGCTCCCCTGGGGAGTTCACTTGTACCCAAAGCCTTCCTTTGCGGGCACTTTTGGATGGTCCAAAGGGGCTTGCAACGCATTTCCTGGGGCCTGATTTTTCACACGTCTCCAATGCCGGCTACGGCTACGTTTAGGTTTGCTCATGAACAGCGAACCCGGAGGTTGCAGTTGCATGTGGGGCTGCTAAAGGCTCCCCTGGGGAGTTCTCTTGTACCCAAAGCCTTCCTTTGGTGTCACTTTTGGATGGTCCAAAGGGGCTTGCAACGCGTTTTCTGGGGCCCGGGTTTTCAGTCTTCTCCCATGCCGGCTAGTGATATGTTAAGGGTTGCTCGGAAAAATCGAACCCGAAGGGTCCAGTTGCATGTGAGGCTGCGTAAAGGCTCCCCTGGGGAGTTCACTTGTACCCAAAGCCTTCCTTTGGGGGCACTTTTGGATGGGCGAAAAGGGCTCGTAACGCATTCCTGGGGCCTGATTTTTCAGTCGTCTTCGATGCCGGCTAGGGCTATGTTTAGGGATGCTCGGAGACAGCGAACCCGGAGGGTCCAGTTGCATGTGGGGCTGCGTAAAGGCTCCCCTAGGGAGTTCACTTGTACCCAAAGCCTTCCTTTGGGGGCACTTTTGGATGGTCCTAACGGGCTCGCAACGCATTTCCTAGGGCCTGATTTTACATTCATCTTCAATGCCGTCTAGGGCTATGGTTAGGGATGCTCGGAAACAGCGAACCCGGAGGGTCCAGTTGCATGTGGGGCTGCGTAAAGGCTCCCCTGGGGAGTTCTCTTGTACCCAATGTCTTCCTTTGGTGGACTTTTGGATGGTCCGAAACGGTTCGCAACGCATTTCCTGGGGCCTGATTTTTCACTTCTCTCCGATGACGGCTAGGGCTACGTTTAGGTTTGCTCAGGAAGAGCGAACCCCGAGGGTGCAGTTGCATGTGGGGCTGCGTAAAGGCTCCCCTGGGGAGTTCACTTGTACCCAAAGCCTTCCTTTGGGGGCACTTTTGGATGGGCGAAAAGGGCTCGGAACGCATTTCCTGGGGCCCGATTTTTCAGTCGTCTCCGATGACGGCTAGGGCTACGTTTAGGTTTGCTCAGGAACAGCGAATCCGGAGGGTCCAGTTGCATGTGGGGCTGCGTAAAGGCTCCCCTGGGGAGATCACTTGTACCCAAAGCTTTCCTTTGCGGGCACTTTTGGATGGTCCAAAGGGGCTTGCAACGCATTTCCTGGGGCTTGATTTTTCAGTCGTCTTCGATGCCGGCTAGGGCTATGTTTAGGGATGCTCGGAAACAGCGAACCCGGAGGGTTCAGTTGCATGTGGGGCTGTGTAAAGGCTCCCCTGGGGAGTTCTCTTGTACCCAAAGCCTTCCTTTGGGGGCACTTTTGGATGGTCCAAAGGGGCTCGCAACGCATTTCCTGGGGCCTGATTTTTCACTCGTCTCCGATGACGGCTAGGGCTATGTTTAGGTTTGCTCAGGAACAGCGAACCCGGAGGGTCCAGTTGCATGTGGGGCTGCGTAAAGGCTCCCCTGGGGAGTTCACTTGTACCCAAAGCCTTCCTTTGGTGACACTTTTGGATGGTCCAAAGGGGCTTGCAACGCGTTTTCTGGGGCTCGGGTTTTCAGTCTTCTCCCATGCCGGCTAGAGATATATTTAGGGTTGCTCGGAAAAATCGAACCCGGAGGGTCCAGTTGCATGTGGGGCTGCGTAAATGCTCCCCTGTGGAGTTCTCTTGTACCCAAAGCCTTCCTTTGGGGGCACATTTGGATGGGCAAAAAGGGCTCGCAACGCATTTCCTGGGGCTTGATTTTTCAGTCGTCATCGATGCCGGCTAAGGCTATGTTTAGGGATGCTCGGAAAGAGCGAACCCGGAGGGTCCAGATGCATGTGGGGCTGCGTAAAGGCTCCCCTGGGGAGTTCACTTGTACCCAAAGCCTTCCTTTGGGGGCACTTTTGGATGGTCCTAACGGGCTCGCAACGCATTTCCTGGGGCCTGATTTTTCACTCGTCTCCGATGCCGGCTAGGGCTATGTTTAGGGATGCTCGGAAACAGCGAACCCGGAGGGTCCAGTTGCATGTGGGGCTGCGTAAAGGCTCCCCTGGGGAGTTCACTTGTACCCAAAGTCTTCCTTTGGGGGCACATTTGGATGGGCGAAAAGGGCTCGCAACGCATTTCCTGTGACCTGATTTTTCAGTCGTCTCCGAAGACGGCTAGGGCTACGTTTAGGTTTCTTCAGGAACAGCGAACCCGGAGGGTCCAGTTGCATGTGGGGCTGCGTAAAGCCTCCCCTGGGGAGATCACTTGTACCCAAAGCCTTCCTTTGTGGGCACTTTTGGATGGTGTAAACGGGCTTGTAACGCATTTCCTGGGGCCTGATTTTTCACTCGTCTCCGATGCCGGCTAGGGCTACGTTTAGGTTTGCTCATGAACAGCGAACCCGGAGGGTCCAGTTGCATGTGGGGCTGCGTAAAGGCTCCCCTGGGGAGTTCACTTGTACCCAAAGCCTTCCTTTGGGGGCACTTTTGGATGGTCCAAAGGGGCTCGCAACGCATTTCCTGGGGCCTGATTTTTCACTCGTCTCCGATGCCGGCTAGGGCTACGTTTAGGTTTGCTCATGAACAGCGAACCCGGAGGGTCCAGTTGCATGTGGGGCTGCGTAAAGGCTCCCCTGGGGAGTTCACTTGTACCCAATGCCTTCCTTTGGGGGCACTTTTTGATGGATGAAAAGGGCTCGCAACGCATTTCCTGGGGCTTGATTTTTCAGTCGTCTTCGATGCCGGCTAGGGCTACGTTTAGGTTTGCTCAGGAACAGCGAACCCGGAGGGTCCAGTTGCATGTGGGGCTTCGTAAAGGCTCCCCTGGGGAGATCACTTGTACCCAAAGCTTTCCTTTGCGGGCACTTTTGGATGGTCCAAAGGGGCTTGCAACGCATTTCCTGGGGCCTGATTTTTCAGTCGTCTCCGATGACGGCTATGGCTACGTTTAGGTTTGCTCATGAACAGCGAACCCGGAGGGTCCAGTTGCATGTGGGGCTGCGTAAAGGCTCCCCTGGGGAGTTCACTTGTACCCAAAGCCTTCCTTTGGGGGCACTTTTGGATGGTCCAAAGGGGCTCGCAACGCATTTCCTGGGGCCTGATTTTTCAGTCGTCATCGATGCCGGCTAGGGTTATGTTTAGGGATGCTCGGAAACAGCGAACCCGGAGGGTCCAGTTGCATGTGGGGCTGCGTAAAGGCTCCCCTGGGGAGTTCACTTGAACCCAAAGCCTTCCTTTGGGGGCACTTTTGGATGGATGAAAAGGGCTCGCAACGCATTTCCTGGGGCTTGATTTTTCAGTCGTCTTCGATGCCGGCTAGGGCTATGTTTAGGGATGCTCGGAAACAGCGAACCCGGAGGGTCCAGTTGCATGTGGGGCTGTGTAAAGGCTCCCCTGGGGAGTTCTCTTGTACCCAAAGCCTTCCTTTGGGGGCACTTTTGGATGGATGAAAAGGGCTCGCAACGCATTTCCTGGGGCTTGATTTTTCAGTCGTCTTCGATGCCGGCTAGGGCTACGTTTAGGTTTGCTCATGAACAGTGAACCCGGAGGGTCCAGTTGCATGTGGGGCTGCGTAAAGGCTCCCCTGGGGAGTTCTCTTGTACCCAAAGTCTTCCTTTGGGGGCACATTTGGATGGGCGAAAAGGGCTCGCAACGCATTTCCTGGGGCCTGATTTTTCACTCGTCTCTGATGATGGCTAGGGCTACGTTTAGGTTTGCTCAGGAACAGCGAACCCGGAGGGTCCAGTTGCATGTGGGGCTGCGTAAAGGCTCCCCTGGGGAGATCACTTGTACCCAAAGCTTTCCTTTGCGGGCACTTTTGGATGGTCCAAAGGGGCTTGCAACGCATTTCCTGGGGCCTGATTTTTCAGTCGTCTCCGATGACGGCTATGGCTACGTTTAGGTTTGCTCATGAACAGCGAACCCGGAGGGTCCAGTTGCATGTGGGGCTGCGTAAAGGCTCCCCTGGGGAGTTCCCTTGTATCCAAAGCCTTCCTTTGGGGGCACTTTTGGATGGGCGAAAAGGGCTCGTAACGCATTTCCTGGGGCCTGATTTTTCAGTCGTCATCGATGCCGGCTAGGGCTATGTTTAGGGATGCTCGGAAACATCGAACCCGGAGGGTCCAGTTGCATGTGGGGCTGCGTAAAGGCTCCCCTGGGGAGATCACTTGTACCCAAAGCCTTCCTTTGTGGGCACTTTTGGATGGTCCAAAGGGGCTTGCAACGCATTTCCTGGGGCCTGATTTTTCACTCGTCTCCAATGCCGGCTACGGCTACGTTTAGGTTTGCTCATGAACAGCGAACCCGGAGGTTGCAGTTGCATGTGGGGCTGCTAAAGGCTCCCCTGGGGAGTTCACTTGTACCCAAAGCCTTCCTTTGGTGACACTTTTGGATGGTCCAAAGGGGCTTGCAACGCGTTTTCTGGGGCCCGGGTTTTCAGTCTTCTCCCATGCTGGCTAGTGATATGTTAAGGGTTGCTCGGAAAAATCGAACCCGAAGGGTCCAGTTGCATGTGGGGCTGCGTAAAGGCTCCCCTGGGGAGTTCACTTGTACCCAAAGCCTTCCTTTGGGGGCACTTTTGGATGGGCGAAAAGGGCTCGTAACGCATTCCTGGGGCCTGATTTTTCAGTCGTCTTCGATGCCGGCTAGGGCTATGTTTAGGGATGCTCGGAGACAGCGAACCCGGAGGGTCCAGTTGCATGTGGGGCTGCGTAAAGGCTCCCCTGGGGAGTTCTCTTGTACCCAAAGTCTTCCTTTGGGAGCACATTTGGATGGGCGAAAAGGCCTCGGAACGCATTTCCTGGGGCCTGATTTTTCAGTCGTCTCCGATGACGGCCAGGGCTATGTTTAGGTTTGCTCAGGAACAGCGAATCCGGAGGGTCCAGTTGCATGTGGGGCTGCGTAAAGGCTCCCCTGGGGAGATCACTTGTACCCAAAGCCTTCCTTTGGGGGCACTTTTGGATGGGCGAAAAGGGCTCGCATATCATTTCCTGGGGCTTGATTTTTCAGTCGACTTCGATGCCGGCTAGGGATATGTTTAGGGATGCTCGGAAACATCGAACCCGGAGGGTCCAGTTGCATGTGGGGCTGCGTAAAGGCTCCCCTGGTGAGTTCACTTGTACCCAAAGCCTTCCTTTGGGGGCACTTTTGGATGGGCGAA
The DNA here is from genome assembly GCF_963932015.1 of Anas acuta. NCBI lineage: Eukaryota > Metazoa > Chordata > Aves > Anseriformes > Anatidae > Anas > Anas acuta. Next base: position 426,002 of record NW_027076315.1, on the reverse strand, counting down.
AAGGGCTCGCAACGCATTTCCTGGGGCCTGATTTTTCACTCGTCTCCGAAGACGGCTAGGGCTACGTTTAGGTTTCTTCAGGAACAGCGAACCCGGAGGGTCCAGTTGCATGTGGGGCTGCGTAAAGGCTCCCCTGGGGAGTTCACTTGTACCCAAAGCCTTCCTTTGCGGGCACTTTTGGATGGTCCAAAGGGGCTTGCAACGCATTTCCTGGGGCCTGATTTTTCACACGTCTGCAATGCCGGCTACGGCTACGTTTAGGTTTGCTCATGAACAGCGAACCCGGAGGTTGCAGTTGCATGTGGGGCTGCTAAAGGCTCCCCTGGGGAGTTCTCTTGTACCCAAAGCCTTCCTTTGGTGTCACTTTTGGATGGTCCAAAGGGGCTTGCAACGCGTTTTCTGGGGCCCGGGTTTTCAGTCTTCTCCCATGCCGGCTAGTGATATGTTAAGGGTTGCTCGGAAAAATCGAACCCGAAGGGTCCAGTTGCATGTGAGGCTGCGTAAAGGCTCCCCTGGGGAGTTCACTTGTACCCAAAGCCTTCCTTTGGGGGCACTTTTGGATGGGCGAAAAGGGCTCGTAACGCATTCCTGGGGCCTGATTTTTCAGTCGTCTTCGATGCCGGCTAGGGCTATGTTTAGGGATGCTCGGAGACAGCGAACCCGGAGGGTCCAGTTGCATGTGGGGCTGCGTAAAGGCTCCCCTAGGGAGTTCACTTGTACCCAAAGCCTTCCTTTGGGGGCACTTTTGGATGGTCCTAACGGGCTCGCAACGCATTTCCTAGGGCCTGATTTTACATTCATCTTCAATGCCGTCTAGGGCTATGGTTAGGGATGCTCGGAAACAGCGAACCCGGAGGGTCCAGTTGCATGTGGGGCTGCGTAAAGGCTCCCCTGGGGAGTTCTCTTGTACCCAATGTCTTCCTTTGGTGGACTTTTGGATGGTCCGAAACGGTTCGCAACGCATTTCCTGGGGCCTGATTTTTCACTTCTCTCCGATGACGGCTAGGGCTACGTTTAGGTTTGCTCAGGAAGAGCGAACCCCGAGGGTGCAGTTGCATGTGGGGCTGCGTAAAGGCTCCCCTGGGGAGTTCACTTGTACCCAAAGCCTTCCTTTGGGGGCACTTTTGGATGGGCGAAAAGGGCTCGGAACGCATTTCCTGGGGCCCGATTTTTCAGTCGTCTCCGATGACGGCTAGGGCTACGTTTAGGTTTGCTCAGGAACAGCGAATCCGGAGGGTCCAGTTGCATGTGGGGCTGCGTAAAGGCTCCCCTGGGGAGATCACTTGTACCCAAAGCTTTCCTTTGCGGGCACTTTTGGATGGTCCAAAGGGGCTTGCAACGCATTTCCTGGGGCTTGATTTTTCAGTCGTCTTCGATGCCGGCTAGGGCTATGTTTAGGGATGCTCGGAAACAGCGAACCCGGAGGGTTCAGTTGCATGTGGGGCTGTGTAAAGGCTCCCCTGGGGAGTTCTCTTGTACCCAAAGCCTTCCTTTGGGGGCACTTTTGGATGGTCCAAAGGGGCTCGCAACGCATTTCCTGGGGCCTGATTTTTCACTCGTCTCCGATGACGGCTAGGGCTATGTTTAGGTTTGCTCAGGAACAGCGAACCCGGAGGGTCCAGTTGCATGTGGGGCTGCGTAAAGGCTCCCCTGGGGAGTTCACTTGTACCCAAAGCCTTCCTTTGGTGACACTTTTGGATGGTCCAAAGGGGCTTGCAACGCGTTTTCTGGGGCTCGGGTTTTCAGTCTTCTCCCATGCCGGCTAGAGATATATTTAGGGTTGCTCGGAAAAATCGAACCCGGAGGGTCCAGTTGCATGTGGGGCTGCGTAAATGCTCCCCTGTGGAGTTCTCTTGTACCCAAAGCCTTCCTTTGGGGGCACATTTGGATGGGCAAAAAGGGCTCGCAACGCATTTCCTGGGGCTTGATTTTTCAGTCGTCATCGATGCCGGCTAAGGCTATGTTTAGGGATGCTCGGAAAGAGCGAACCCGGAGGGTCCAGATGCATGTGGGGCTGCGTAAAGGCTCCCCTGGGGAGTTCACTTGTACCCAAAGCCTTCCTTTGGGGGCACTTTTGGATGGTCCTAACGGGCTCGCAACGCATTTCCTGGGGCCTGATTTTTCACTCGTCTCCGATGCCGGCTAGGGCTATGTTTAGGGATGCTCGGAAACAGCGAACCCGGAGGGTCCAGTTGCATGTGGGGCTGCGTAAAGGCTCCCCTGGGGAGTTCACTTGTACCCAAAGTCTTCCTTTGGGGGCACATTTGGATGGGCGAAAAGGGCTCGCAACGCATTTCCTGTGACCTGATTTTTCAGTCGTCTCCGAAGACGGCTAGGGCTACGTTTAGGTTTCTTCAGGAACAGCGAACCCGGAGGGTCCAGTTGCATGTGGGGCTGCGTAAAGCCTCCCCTGGGGAGATCACTTGTACCCAAAGCCTTCCTTTGTGGGCACTTTTGGATGGTGTAAACGGGCTTGCAACGCATTTCCTGGGGCCTGATTTTTCACTCGTCTCCGATGCCGGCTAGGGCTACGTTTAGGTTTGCTCATGAACAGCGAACCCGGAGGGTCCAGTTGCATGTGGGGCTGCGTAAAGGCTCCCCTGGGGAGTTCACTTGTACCCAAAGCCTTCCTTTGGGGGCACTTTTGGATGGTCCAAAGGGGCTCGCAACGCATTTCCTGGGGCCTGATTTTTCAGTCGTCTCTGATGACGGCTAGGGCTACGTTTAGGTTTGCTCAGGAACAGCGAACCCGGAGGGTCCAGTTGCATGTGGGGCTGCGTAAAGGCTCCCCTGGGGAGTTCACTTGTACCCAAAGCTTTCCTTTGCGGGCACTTTTGGACGGTCCAAAGGGGCTTGCAACGCATTTCCTGGGGCCTGATTTTTCAGTCGTCATCGATGCCGGCTAGGGCTATGTTTAGGGATGCTCGGAAACATCGAACCCGGAGGGTCCAGTTGCATGTGGGGCTGCGTAAAGGCTCCCCTGGGGAGTTCACTTGTACCCAATGCCTTCCTTTGGGGGCACTTTTTGATGGATGAAAAGGGCTCGCAACGCATTTCCTGGGGCTTGATTTTTCAGTCGTCTTCGATGCCGGCTAGGGCTACGTTTAGGTTTGCTCAGGAACAGCGAACCCGGAGGGTCCAGTTGCATGTGGGGCTTCGTAAAGGCTCCCCTGGGGAGATCACTTGTACCCAAAGCTTTCCTTTGCGGGCACTTTTGGATGGTCCAAAGGGGCTTGCAACGCATTTCCTGGGGCCTGATTTTTCAGTCGTCTCCGATGACGGCTAGGGCTACGTTTAGGTTTGCTCAGGAACAGCGAACCCGGAGGGTCCAGTTGCATGTGGGGCTGCGTAAAGGCTCCCCTGGGGAGTTCACTTGTACCCAAAGCCTTCCTTTGGGGGCACTTTTGGATGGTCCAAAGGGGCTCGCAACGCATTTCCTGGGGCCTGATTTTTCAGTCGTCATCGATGCCGGCTAGGGTTATGTTTAGGGATGCTCGGAAACAGCGAACCCGGAGGGTCCAGTTGCATGTGGGGCTGCGTAAAGGCTCCCCTGGGGAGTTCACTTGAACCCAAAGCCTTCCTTTGGGGGCACTTTTGGATGGATGAAAAGGGCTCGCAACGCATTTCCTGGGGCTTGATTTTTCAGTCGTCTTCGATGCCGGCTAGGGCTATGTTTAGGGATGCTCGGAAACAGCGAACCCGGAGGGTCCAGTTGCATGTGGGGCTGTGTAAAGGCTCCCCTGGGGAGTTCTCTTGTACCCAAAGCCTTCCTTTGGGGGCACTTTTGGATGGATGAAAAGGGCTCGCAACGCATTTCCTGGGGCTTGATTTTTCAGTCGTCTTCGATGCCGGCTAGGGCTACGTTTAGGTTTGCTCATGAACAGTGAACCCGGAGGGTCCAGTTGCATGTGGGGCTGCGTAAAGGCTCCCCTGGGGAGTTCTCTTGTACCCAAAGTCTTCCTTTGGGGGCACATTTGGATGGGCGAAAAGGGCTCGCAACGCATTTCCTGGGGCCTGATTTTTCACTCGTCTCTGATGATGGCTAGGGCTACGTTTAGGTTTGCTCAGGAACAGCGAACCCGGAGGGTCCAGTTGCATGTGGGGCTGCGTAAAGGCTCCCCTGGGGAGATCACTTGTACCCAAAGCTTTCCTTTGCGGGCACTTTTGGATGGTCCAAAGGGGCTTGCAACGCATTTCCTGGGGCCTGATTTTTCAGTCGTCTCCGATGACGGCTATGGCTACGTTTAGGTTTGCTCATGAACAGCGAACCCGGAGGGTCCAGTTGCATGTGGGGCTGCGTAAAGGCTCCCCTGGGGAGTTCCCTTGTATCCAAAGCCTTCCTTTGGGGGCACTTTTGGATGGGCGAAAAGGGCTCGTAACGCATTTCCTGGGGCCTGATTTTTCAGTCGTCATCGATGCCGGCTAGGGCTATGTTTAGGGATGCTCGGAAACATCGAACCCGGAGGGTCCAGTTGCATGTGGGGCTGCGTAAAGGCTCCCCTGGGGAGATCACTTGTACCCAAAGCCTTCCTTTGTGGGCACTTTTGGATGGTCCAAAGGGGCTTGCAACGCATTTCCTGGGGCCTGATTTTTCACTCGTCTCCAATGCCGGCTACGGCTACGTTTAGGTTTGCTCATGAACAGCGAACCCGGAGGTTGCAGTTGCATGTGGGGCTGCTAAAGGCTCCCCTGGGGAGTTCTCTTGTACCCAAAGCCTTCCTTTGGTGACACTTTTGGATGGTCCAAAGGGGCTTGCAACGCGTTTTCTGGGGCCCGGGTTTTCAGTCTTCTCCCATGCCGGCTAGTGATATGTTAAGGGTTGCTCGGAAAAATCGAACCCGAAGGGTCCAGTTGCATGTGGGGCTGCGTAAAGGCTCCCCTGGGGAGTTCACTTGTATCCAAAGCCTTCCTTTGGGGGCACTTTTGGATGGGCGAAAAGGGCTCGTAACGCATTCCTGGGGCCTGATTTTTCAGTCGTCTTCGATGCCGGCTAGGGCTATGTTTAGGGATGCTCGGAGACAGCGAACCCGGAGGGTCCAGTTGCATGTGGGGCTGCGTAAAGGCTCCCCTGGGGAGTTCTCTTGTACCCAAAGTCTTCCTTTGGGAGCACATTTGGATGGGCGAAAAGGCCTCGGAACGCATTTCCTGGGGCCTGATTTTTCAGTCGTCTCCGATGACGGCCAGGGCTATGTTTAGGTTTGCTCAGGAACAGCGAATCCGGAGGGTCCAGTTGCATGTGGGGCTGCGTAAAGGCTCCCCTGGGGAGATCACTTGTACCCAAAGCCTTCCTTTGGGGGCACTTTTGGATGGGCGAAAAGGGCTCGCATATCATTTCCTGGGGCTTGATTTTTCAGTCGACTTCGATGCCGGCTAGGGATATGTTTAGGGATGCTCGGAAACATCGAACCCGGAGGGTCCAGTTGCATGTGGGGCTGCGTAAAGGCTCCCCTGGTGAGTTCACTTGTACCCAAAGCCTTCCTTTGGGGGCACTTTTGGATGGGCGAAAAGGGCTCGCAACGCATTTCCTGGGGTTTGATTTTTCACTCGTCTCCGAAGACGGCTAGGGCTACGTTTAGGTTTCTTCAGGAACAGCGAACCCGGAGGGTCCAGTTGCATGTGGGGCTGCGTAAAGGCTCCCCTGGGGAGTTCACTTGTACCCAAAGCCTTCCTTTGCGGGCACTTTTGGATGGTCCAAAGGGGCTTGCAACGCATTTCCTGGGGCCTGATTTTTCACTCGTCTCCAATGCCGGCTACGGCTACGTTTAGGTTTGCTCATGAACAGCGAACCCGGAGGTTGCAGTTGCATGTGGGGCTGCTAAAGGCTCCCCTGGGGAGTTCTCTTGTACCCAAAGCCTTCCTTTGGTGTCACTTTTGGATGGTCCAAAGGGGCTTGCAACGCGTTTTCTGGGGCCCGGGTTTTCAGTCTTCTCCCATGCCGGCTAGTGATATGTTAAGGGTTGCTCGGAAAAATCGAACCCGAAGGGTCCAGTTGCATGTGAGGCTGCGTAAAGGCTCCCCTGGGGAGTTCACTTGTACCCAAAGCCTTCCTTTGGGGGCACTTTTGGATGGGCGAAAAGGGCTCGTAACGCATTCCTGGGGCCTGATTTTTCAGTCGTCTTCGATGCCGGCTAGGGCTATGTTTAGGGATGCTCGGAGACAGCGAACCCGGAGGGTCCAGTTGCATGTGGGGCTGCGTAAAGGCTCCCCTAGGGAGTTCACTTGTACCCAAAGCCTTCCTTTGGGGGCACTTTTGGATGGTCCTAACGGGCTCGCAACGCATTTCCTAGGGCCTGATTTTACATTCATCTTCAATGCCGTCTAGGGCTATGGTTAGGGATGCTCGGAAACAGCGAACCCGGAGGGTCCAGTTGCATGTGGGGCTGCGTAAAGGCTCCCCTGGGGAGTTCTCTTGTACCCAATGTCTTCCTTTGGTGGACTTTTGGATGGTCCGAAACGGTTCGCAACGCATTTCCTGGGGCCTGATTTTTCACTTCTCTCCGATGACGGCTAGGGCTACGTTTAGGTTTGCTCAGGAAGAGCGAACCCCGAGGGTGCAGTTGCATGTGGGGCTGCGTAAAGGCTCCCCTGGGGAGTTCACTTGTACCCAAAGCCTTCCTTTGGGGGCACTTTTGGATGGGCGAAAAGTGCTCGGAACGCATTTCCTGGGGCCCGATTTTTCAGTCGTCTCCGATGACGGCTAGGGCTACGTTTAGGTTTGCTCAGGAACAGCGAATCCGGAGGGTCCAGTTGCATGTGGGGCTGCGTAAAGGCTCCCCTGGGGAGATCACTTGTACCCAAAGCTTTCCTTTGCGGGCACTTTTGGATGGTCCAAAGGGGCTTGCAACGCATTTCCTGGGGCCTGATTTTTCAGTCGTCTCCGATGACGGCTATGGCTAAGTTTAGGTTTGCTCATGAACAGCGAACCCGGAGGGTCCAGTTGCGTGTGGGGCTGCGTAAAGGCTCCCCTGGGGAGTTCACTTGTATCCAAAGCCTTCCTTTGGGGGCACTTTTGGATGGTCCAAAGGGGCTCGCAACGCATTTCCTGGGGCCTGATTTTTCAGTCGTCATCGATGCCGGCTAGGGTTATGTTTAGGGATGCTCGGAAACAGCGAACCCGGAGGGTCCAGTTGCATGTGGGGCTGCGTAAAGGCTCCCCTGGGGAGTTCACTTGTACCCAAAGCCTTCCTTTGGGGGCACTTTTGGATGGATGAAAAGGGCTCGCAACGCATTTCCTGGGGCCTGATTTTTCATTCGTCATCGATGCCGGCTAGGGCTATGTATAGGGATGCTCGGAAATAGCGAACCCGGAGGGTCCAGTTGCATGTGGGGCTGCGTAAAGGCTCCCCTGGGGAGTTCACTTGTACCCAAAGCCTTCCTTTGGGGTCACTTTTGAATGGACGAAAAGGGCTCGCAACGCATTTCCTGGGGCCTGATTTTTCATTCGTCTTCGATGCCGGCTAGGGCTACGTTTAGGGATGCTCGGAAACAGCGAACCCGAAGGGTCCAGTTGCATGTGGGGCTGCGTAAAGGCTCCCCTGGGGAGTTCACTTGTACCCAAAGCCTTCCTTTGCGGGCACTTTTGGATGGTCCAAAGGGGCTCGCAACGCATTTCCTGGGGCCTGATTTTTCAGTCATCTCCGATGACGGCTAGGACTACGTATAGGTTTGCTCAGGAACAGAGAACCCGGAGGGTCCAGTTGCATGTGGGGCTGCGTAAAGGCTCCCCTGGGGAGTTCACTTGTATCCAAAGCCTTCCTTTGGGGGCACATTTGGATGGTCCAAAGGGGCTCGCAACGCATTTCCTGGGGCCTGATTTTTCAGTCGTCATCGATGCCGGCTAGGGCTATGTTTAGGGATGCTCAGAAACAGCGAACCCGGAGGGTCCAGTTGCATGTGGGGCTGCGTAAAGGCTCCCCTGGGGAGTTCACTTGTACCCAAAGCCTTCCTTTGGTGACACTTTTGGATGGTCCAAAGGGGCTTGCAACGCGTTTTCTGGGGCTCGGGTTTTCAGTCTTCTCCCATGCTGGCTAGGGATATATTTAGGGTTGCTCGGAAACAGCGAACCCGGAGGGTCCAGTTGCATGTGGGGCTGCGTAAAGGCTCCCCTGGGGAGATCACTTGTACCCAAAGCCTTCCTTTGCGGGCACTTTTGGATGGTCCAAAGGGGCTCGCAACGCATTTCCTTGGGCCTGATTTTTCACTCGTCTCCAATGCCGGCTACGGCTACGTTTAGGTTTGCTCATGAACAGCGAACCCGGAGGTTGCAGTTGCATGTGGGGCTGTGTAAAGGCTCCCCTGGGGAGTTCTCTTGTACCCAAAGCCTTCCTTTGGTGACACTTTTGGATGGTCCAAAGGGGCTTGCAACGCGTTTTCTGGGGCCCGGGTTTTCAGTCTTCTCCCATGCCGGCTAGTGATATGTTAAGGGTTGCTCGGAAAAATCGAACCCGAAGGGTCCAGTTGCATGTGAGGCTGCGTAAAGGCTCCCCTGGGGAGTTCACTTGTATCCAAAGCCTTCCTTTGGGGGCACTTTTGGATGGGCGAAAAGGGCTCGTAACGCATTCCTGGGGCCTGATTTTTCAGTCGTCTTCGATGCCGGCTAGGGCTATGTTTAGGGATGCTCGGAGACAGCGAACCCGGAGGGTCCAGTTGCATGTGGGGCTGCGTAAAGGCTCCCCTGGGGAGTTCACTTGTACCCAAAGCCTTCCTTTGGGGGCACTTTTGGATGGTCCTAACGGGCTCGCAACGCATTTCCTGGGGCCTGATTTTACATTCATCTTCAATGCCGTCTAGGGCTATGTTTAGGGATGCTCGGAAACAGCGAACCCGGAGGGTCCAGTTGCATTTGGGGCTGCGTAAAGGCTCCCCTGGGGAGTTTACTTGTATCCAAAGTCTTCCTTTGGGGGCACATTTGGATGGGCGAAAAGGGCTTGCAACGCATTTCCTGGGGCCTGATTTTTCACTCGTCTCTGATGACGGCTAGGGCTACGTTTAGGTTTGCTCATGAACAGCGAACCCGGACGGTCCACTTGCATGTGGGGCTGCGTAAAGGCTCCCCTGGGGAGTTCTCTTGTACCCAATGTCTTCCTTTGGGGGCACTTTTGGATGGTCCGAAACGGTTCGCAACGCATTTCCTGTTGCCTGATTTTTCACTTCTCTCCGATGACGGCTAGGGCTACGTTTAGGTTTGCTCAGGAAGAGCGAACCCGGAGGGTGCAGTTGCATGTGGGGCTGCGTAAAGGCTCCCCTGGGGAGTTCACTTGTACCCAAAGCCTTCCTTTGGGGGCACTTTTGGATGGGCGAAAAGTGCTCGGAACGCATTTCCTGGGGCCCGATTTTTCAGTCGTCTCCGATGACGGCTAGGGCTACGTTTAGGTTTGCTCATGAACAGTGAACCCGGAGGGTCCAGTTGCATGTGGGGCTGCGTAAAGGCTCCCCTGGGGAGTTCTCTTGTACCCAAAGTCTTCCTTTGGGAGCACATTTGGATGGGCGAAAAGGCCTCGGAACGCATTTCCTGGGGCCTGATTTTTCAGTCGTCTCCGATGACGGCTAGGGCTACGTTTAGGTTTGCTCAGGAACAGCGAATCCGGAGGGTCCAGTTGCATGTGGGGCTGCGTAAAGGCTCCCCTGGGGAGATCACTTGTACCCAAAGCTTTCCTTTGCGGGCACTTTTGGATGGTCCAAAGGGGCTTGCAACGCATTTCCTGGGGCCTGATTTTTCAGTCGTCTCCGATGACGGCTATGGCTAAGTTTAGGTTTGCTCATGAACAGCGAACCCGGAGGGTCCAGTTGCGTGTAGGGCTGCGTAAAGGCTCCCCTGGGGAGTTCACTTGTATCCAAAGCCTTCCTTTGGGGGCACTTTTGGATGGTCCAAAGGGGCTCGCAACGCATTTCCTGGGGCCTGATTTTTCAGTCGTCATCGATGCCGGCTAGGGTTATGTTTAGGGATGCTCGGAAACAGCGAACCCGGAGGGTCCAGTTGCATGTGGGGCTGCGTAAAGGCTCCCCTGGGGAGTTCACTTGTACCCAAAGCCTTCCTTTGGGGGCACTTTTGGATGGATGAAAAGGGCTCGCAACGCATTTCCTGGGGCCTGATTTTTCATTCGTCATCGATGCCGGCTAGGGCTATGTATAGGGATGCTCGGAAATAGCGAACCCGGAGGGTCCAGTTGCATGTGGGGCTGCGTAAAGGCTCCCCTGGGGAGTTCACTTGTACCCAAAGCCTTCCTTTGGGGTCACTTTTGAATGGACGAAAAGGGCTCGCAACGCATTTCCTGGGGCCTGATTTTTCATTCGTCTTCGATGCCGGCTAGGGCTACGTTTAGGGATGCTCGGAAACAGCGAACCCGAAGGGTCCAGTTGCATGTGGGGCTGCGTAAAGGCTCCCCTGGGGAGTTCACTTGTACCCAAAGCCTTCCTTTGCGGGCACTTTTGGATGGTCCAAAGGGGCTCGCAACGCATTTCCTGGGGCCTGATTTTTCAGTCATCTCCGATGACGGCTAGGACTACGTATAGGTTTGCTCAGGAACAGAGAACCCGGAGGGTCCAGTTGCATGTGGGGCTGCGTAAAGGCTCCCCTGGGGAGTTCACTTGTATCCAAAGCCTTCCTTTGGGGGCACATTTGGATGGTCCAAAGGGGCTCGCAACGCATTTCCTGGGGCCTGATTTTTCAGTCGTCATCGATGCCGGCTAGGGCTATGTTTAGGGATGCTCAGAAACAGCGAACCCGGAGGGTCCAGTTGCATGTGGGGCTGCGTAAAGGCTCCCCTGGGGAGTTCACTTGTACCCAAAGCCTTCCTTTGGTGACACTTTTGGATGGTCCAAAGGGGCTTGCAACGCGTTTTCTGGGGCTCGGGTTTTCAGTCTTCTCCCATGCTGGCTAGGGATATATTTAGGGTTGCTCGGAAACAGCGAACCCGGAGGGTCCAGTTGCATGTGGGGCTGCGTAAAGGCTCCCCTGGGGAGATCACTTGTACCCAAAGCCTTCCTTTGCGGGCACTTTTGGATGGTCCAAAGGGGCTCGCAACGCATTTCCTTGGGCCTGATTTTTCACTCGTCTCCAATGCCGGCTACGGCTACGTTTAGGTTTGCTCATGAACAGCGAACCCGGAGGTTGCAGTTGCATGTGGGGCTGCGTAAAGGCTCCCCTGGGGAGTTCTCTTGTACCCAAAGCCTTCCTTTGGTGACACTTTTGGATGGTCCAAAGGGGCTTGCAACGCGTTTTCTGGGGCCCGGGTTTTCAGTCTTCTCCCATGCCGGCTAGTGATATGTTAAGGGTTGCTCGGAAAAATCGAACCCGAAGGGTCCAGTTGCATGTGAGGCTGCGTAAAGGCTCCCCTGGGGAGTTCACTTGTATCCAAAGCCTTCCTTTGGGGGCACTTTTGGATGGGCGAAAAGGGCTCGTAACGCATTCCTGGGGCCTGATTTTTCAGTCGTCTTCGATGCCGGCTAGGGCTATGTTTAGGGATGCTCGGAGACAGCGAACCCGGAGGGTCCAGTTGCATGTGGGGCTGCGTAAAGGCTCCCCTGGGGAGTTCACTTGTACCCAAAGCCTTCCTTTGGGGGCACTTTTGGATGGGCGAAAAGTGCTCGGAACGCATTTCCTGGGGCCCGATTTTTCAGTCGTCTCCGATGACGGCTAGGGCTACGTTTAGGTTTGCTCATGAACAGTGAACCCGGAGGGTCCAGTTGCATGTGGGGCTGCGTAAAGGCTCCCCTGGGGAGTTCTCTTGTACCCAAAGTCTTCCTTTGGGAGCACATTTGGATGGGCGAAAAGGGCTCGTAACGCATTTCCTGGGGCCTGATTTTTCAGTCGTCATCGATGCCGGCTAGGGCTATGTTTAGGGATGCTCGGAAACATCGAACCCGGAGGGTCCAGTTGCATGTGGGGCTGCGTAAAGGCTCCCCTGGGGAGATCACTTGTACCCAAAGCCTTCCTTTGTGGGCACTTTTGGATGGTCCAAAGGGGCTTGCAACGCATTTCCTGGGGCCTGATTTTTCACTCGTCTCCAATGCCGGCTACGGCTACGTTTAGGTTTGCTCATGAACAGCGAACCCGGAGGTTGCAGTTGCATGTGGGGCTGCTAAAGGCTCCCCTGGGGAGTTCTCTTGTACCCAAAGCCTTCCTTTGGTGACACTTTTGGATGGTCCAAAGGGGCTTGCAACGCGTTTTCTGGGGCCCGGGTTTTCAGTCTTCTCCCATGCCGGCTAGTGATATGTTAAGGGTTGCTCGGAAAAATCGAACCCGAAGGGTCCAGTTGCATGTGGGGCTGCGTAAAGGCTCCCCTGGGGAGTTCACTTGTATCCAAAGCCTTCCTTTGGGGGCACTTTTGGATGGGCGAAAAGGGCTCGTAACGCATTCCTGGGGCCTGATTTTTCAGTCGTCTTCGATGCCGGCTAGGGCTATGTTTAGGGATGCTCGGAGACAGCGAACCCGGAGGGTCCAGTTGCATGTGGGGCTGCGTAAAGGCTCCCCTGGGGAGTTCTCTTGTACCCAAAGTCTTCCTTTGGGAGCACATTTGGATGGGCGAAAAGGCCTCGGAACGCATTTCCTGGGGCCTGATTTTTCAGTCGTCTCCGATGACGGCCAGGGCTATGTTTAGGTTTGCTCAGGAACAGCGAATCCGGAGGGTCCAGTTGCATGTGGGGCTGCGTAAAGGCTCCCCTGGGGAGTTCTCTTGTACCCAAAGTCTTCCTTTGGGAGCACATTTGGATGGGCGAAAAGGGCTCGTAACGCATTTCCTGGGGCCTGATTTTTCAGTCGTCATCGATGCCGGCTAGGGCTATGTTTAGGGATGCTCGGAAACATCGAACCCGGAGGGTCCAGTTGCATGTGGGGCTGCGTAAAGGCTCCCCTGGGGAGATCACTTGTACCCAAAGCCTTCCTTTGTGGGCACTTTTGGATGGTCCAAAGGGGCTTGCAACGCATTTCCTGGGGCCTGATTTTTCACTCGTCTCCAATGCCGGCTACGGCTACGTTTAGGTTTGCTCATGAACAGCGAACCCGGAGGTTGCAGTTGCATGTGGGGCTGCTAAAGGCTCCCCTGGGGAGTTCTCTTGTACCCAAAGCCTTCCTTTGGTGACACTTTTGGATGGTCCAAAGGGGCTTGCAACGCGTTTTCTGGGGCCCGGGTTTTCAGTCTTCTCCCATGCCGGCTAGTGATATGTTAAGGGTTGCTCGGAAAAATCGAACCCGAAGGGTCCAGTTGCATGTGGGGCTGCGTAAAGGCTCCCCTGGGGAGTTCACTTGTATCCAAAGCCTTCCTTTGGGGGCACTTTTGGATGGGCGAAAAGGGCTCGTAACGCATTCCTGGGGCCTGATTTTTCAGTCGTCTTCGATGCCGGCTAGGGCTATGTTTAGGGATGCTCGGAGACAGCGAACCCGGAGGGTCCAGTTGCATGTGGGGCTGCGTAAAGGCTCCCCTGGGGAGATCACTTGTACCCAAAGCCTTCCTTTGGGGGCACTTTTGGATGGGCGAAAAGGGCTCGCATATCATTTCCTGGGGCTTGATTTTTCAGTCGACTTCGATGCCGGCTAGGGATATGTTTAGGGATGCTCGGAAACATCGAACCCGGAGGGTCCAGTTGCATGTGGGGCTGCGTAAAGGCTCCCCTGGTGAGTTCACTTGTACCCAAAGCCTTCCTTTGGGGGCACTTTTGGATGGGCGAAAAGGGCTCGCAACGCATTTCCTGGGGCCTGATTTTTCACTCGTCTCCGAAGACGGCTAGGGCTACGTTTAGGTTTCTTCAGGAACAGCGAACCCGGAGGGTCCAGTTGCATGTGGGGCTGCGTAAAGGCTCCCCTGGGGAGTTCACTTGTACCCAAAGCCTTCCTTTGCGGGCACTTTTGGATGGTCCAAAGGGGCTTGCAACGCATTTCCTGGGGCCTGATTTTTCACTCGTCTCCAATGCCGGCTACGGCTACGTTTAGGTTTGCTCATGAACAGCGAACCCGGAGGTTGCAGTTGCATGTGGGGCTGCTAAAGGCTCCCCTGGGGAGTTCTCTTGTACCCAAAGCCTTCCTTTGGTGTCACTTTTGGATGGTCCAAAGGGGCTTGCAACGCGTTTTCTGGGGCCCGGGTTTTCAGTCTTCTCCCATGCCGGCTAGTGATATGTTAAGGGTTGCTCGGAAAAATCGAACCCGAAGGGTCCAGTTGCATGTGAGGCTGCGTAAAGGCTCCCCTGGGGAGTTCACTTGTACCCAAAGCCTTCCTTTGGGGGCACTTTTGGATGGGCGAAAAGGGCTCGTAACGCATTCCTGGGGCCTGATTTTTCAGTCGTCTTCGATGCCGGCTAGGGCTATGTTTAGGGATGCTCGGAGACAGCGAACCCGGAGGGTCCAGTTGCATGTGGGGCTGCGTAAAGGCTCCCCTAGGGAGTTCACTTGTACCCAAAGCCTTCCTTTGGGGGCACTTTTGGATGGTCCTAACGGGCTCGCAACGCATTTCCTAGGGCCTGATTTTACATTCATCTTCAATGCCGTCTAGGGCTATGGTTAGGGATGCTCGGAAACAGCGAACCCGGAGGGTCCAGTTGCATGTGGGGCTGCGTAAAGGCTCCCCTGGGGAGTTCTCTTGTACCCAATGTCTTCCTTTGGTGGACTTTTGGATGGTCCGAAACGGTTCGCAACGCATTTCCTGGGGCCTGATTTTTCACTTCTCTCCGATGACGGCTAGGGCTACGTTTAGGTTTGCTCAGGAAGAGCGAACCCCGAGGGTGCAGTTGCATGTGGGGCTGCGTAAAGGCTCCCCTGGGGAGTTCACTTGTACCCAAAGCCTTCCTTTGGGGGCACTTTTGGATGGGCGAAAAGTGCTCGGAACGCATTTCCTGGGGCCCGATTTTTCAGTCGTCTCCGATGACGGCTAGGGCTACGTTTAGGTTTGCTCAGGAACAGCGAATCCGGAGGGTCCAGTTGCATGTGGGGCTGCGTAAAGGCTCCCCTGGGGAGATCACTTGTACCCAAAGCTTTCCTTTGCGGGCACTTTTGGATGGTCCAAAGGGGCTTGCAACGCATTTCCTGGGGCCTGATTTTTCAGTCGTCTCCGATGACGGCTATGGCTAAGTTTAGGTTTGCTCATGAACAGCGAACCCGGAGGGTCCAGTTGCGTGTGGGGCTGCGTAAAGGCTCCCCTGGGGAGTTCACTTGTACCCAAAGCCTTCCTTTGGGGGCACTTTTGGATGGTCCTAACGGGCTCGCAACGCATTTCCTGGGGCCTGATTTTACATTCATCTTCAATGCCGTCTAGGGCTATGTTTAGGGATGCTCGGAAACAGCGAACCCGGAGGGTCCAGTTGCATTTGGGGCTGCGTAAAGGCTCCCCTGGGGAGTTTACTTGTATCCAAAGTCTTCCTTTGGGGGCACATTTGGATGGGCGAAAAGGGCTTGCAACGCATTTCCTGGGGCCTGATTTTTCACTCGTCTCTGATGACGGCTAGGGCTACGTTTAGGTTTGCTCATGAACAGCGAACCCGGACGGTCCACTTGCATGTGGGGCTGCGTAAAGGCTCCCCTGGGGAGTTCTCTTGTACCCAATGTCTTCCTTTGGGGGCACTTTTGGATGGTCCGAAACGGTTCGCAACGCATTTCCTGTTGCCTGATTTTTCACTTCTCTCCGATGACGGCTAGGGCTACGTTTAGGTTTGCTCAGGAAGAGCGAACCCGGAGGGTGCAGTTGCATGTGGGGCTGCGTAAAGGCTCCCCTGGGGAGTTCACTTGTACCCAAAGCCTTCCTTTGGGGGCACTTTTGGATGGGCGAAAAGTGCTCGGAACGCATTTCCTGGGGCCCGATTTTTCAGTCGTCTCCGATGACGGCTAGGGCTACGTTTAGGTTTGCTCATGAACAGTGAACCCGGAGGGTCCAGTTGCATGTGGGGCTGCGTAAAGGCTCCCCTGGGGAGTTCTCTTGTACCCAAAGTCTTCCTTTGGGAGCACATTTGGATGGGCGAAAAGGCCTCGGAACGCATTTCCTGGGGCCTGATTTTTCAGTCGTCTCCGATGACGGCTAGGGCTACGTTTAGGTTTGCTCAGGAACAGCGAATCCGGAGGGTCCAGTTGCATGTGGGGCTGCGTAAAGGCTCCCCTGGGGAGATCACTTGTACCCAAAGCTTTCCTTTGCGGGCACTTTTGGATGGTCCAAAGGGGCTTGCAACGCATTTCCTGGGGCCTGATTTTTCAGTCGTCTCCGATGACGGCTATGGCTAAGTTTAGGTTTGCTCATGAACAGCGAACCCGGAGGGTCCAGTTGCGTGTGGGGCTGCGTAAAGGCTCCCCTGGGGAGTTCACTTGTATCCAAAGCCTTCCTTTGGGGGCACTTTTGGATGGTCCAAAGGGGCTCGCAACGCATTTCCTGGGGCCTGATTTTTCAGTCGTCATCGATGCCGGCTAGGGTTATGTTTAGGGATGCTCGGAAACAGCGAACCCGGAGGGTCCAGTTGCATGTGGGGCTGCGTAAAGGCTCCCCTGGGGAGTTCACTTGTACCCAAAGCCTTCCTTTGGGGTCACTTTTGAATGGACGAAAAGGGCTCGCAACGCATTTCCTGGGGCCTGATTTTTCATTCGTCTTCGATGCCGGCTAGGGCTACGTTTAGGGATGCTCGGAAACAGCGAACCCGAAGGGTCCAGTTGCATGTGGGGCTGCGTAAAGGCTCCCCTGGGGAGTTCACTTGTACCCAAAGCCTTCCTTTGCGGGCACTTTTGGATGGTCCAAAGGGGCTCGCAACGCATTTCCTGGGGCCTGATTTTTCAGTCATCTCCGATGACGGCTAGGACTACGTATAGGTTTGCTCAGGAACAGAGAACCCGGAGGGTCCAGTTGCATGTGGGGCTGCGTAAAGGCTCCCCTGGGGAGTTCACTTGTATCCAAAGCCTTCCTTTGGGGGCACATTTGGATGGTCCAAAGGGGCTCGCAACGCATTTCCTGGGGCCTGATTTTTCAGTCGTCATCGATGCCGGCTAGGGCTATGTTTAGGGATGCTCAGAAACAGCGAACCCGGAGGGTCCAGTTGCATGTGGGGCTGCGTAAAGGCTCCCCTGGGGAGTTCACTTGTACCCAAAGCCTTCCTTTGGTGACACTTTTGGATGGTCCAAAGGGGCTTGCAACGCGTTTTCTGGGGCTCGGGTTTTCAGTCTTCTCCCATGCTGGCTAGGGATATATTTAGGGTTGCTCGGAAACAGCGAACCCGGAGGGTCCAGTTGCATGTGGGGCTGCGTAAAGGCTCCCCTGGGGAGATCACTTGTACCCAAAGCCTTCCTTTGCGGGCACTTTTGGATGGTCCAAAGGGGCTCGCAACGCATTTCCTTGGGCCTGATTTTTCACTCGTCTCCAATGCCGGCTACGGCTACGTTTAGGTTTGCTCATGAACAGCGAACCCGGAGGTTGCAGTTGCATGTGGGGCTGCGTAAAGGCTCCCCTGGGGAGTTCTCTTGTACCCAAAGCCTTCCTTTGGTGACACTTTTGGATGGTCCAAAGGGGCTTGCAACGCGTTTTCTGGGGCCCGGGTTTTCAGTCTTCTCCCATGCCGGCTAGTGATATGTTAAGGGTTGCTCGGAAAAATCGAACCCGAAGGGTCCAGTTGCATGTGAGGCTGCGTAAAGGCTCCCCTGGGGAGTTCACTTGTATCCAAAGCCTTCCTTTGGGGGCACTTTTGGATGGGCGAAAAGGGCTCGTAACGCATTCCTGGGGCCTGATTTTTCAGTCGTCTTCGATGCCGGCTAGGGCTATGTTTAGGGATGCTCGGAGACAGCGAACCCGGAGGGTCCAGTTGCATGTGGGGCTGCGTAAAGGCTCCCCTGGGGAGTTCACTTGTACCCAAAGCCTTCCTTTGGGGGCACTTTTGGATGGTCCTAACGGGCTCGCAACGCATTTCCTGGGGCCTGATTTTACATTCATCTTCAATGCCGTCTAGGGCTATGTTTAGGGATGCTCGGAAACAGCGAACCCGGAGGGTCCAGTTGCATTTGGGGCTGCGTAAAGGCTCCCCTGGGGAGTTTACTTGTATCCAAAGTCTTCCTTTGGGGGCACATTTGGATGGGCGAAAAGGGCTTGCAACGCATTTCCTGGGGCCTGATTTTTCACTCGTCTCTGATGACGGCTAGGGCTACGTTTAGGTTTGCTCATGAACAGCGAACCCGGACGGTCCACTTGCATGTGGGGCTGCGTAAAGGCTCCCCTGGGGAGTTCTCTTGTACCCAATGTCTTCCTTTGGGGGCACTTTTGGATGGTCCGAAACGGTTCGCAACGCATTTCCTGTTGCCTGATTTTTCACTTCTCTCCGATGACGGCTAGGGCTACGTTTAGGTTTGCTCAGGAAGAGCGAACCCGGAGGGTGCAGTTGCATGTGGGGCTGCGTAAAGGCTCCCCTGGGGAGTTCACTTGTACCCAAAGCCTTCCTTTGGGGGCACTTTTGGATGGGCGAAAAGTGCTCGGAACGCATTTCCTGGGGCCCGATTTTTCAGTCGTCTCCGAAGACGGCTAGGGCTACGTTTAGGTTTGCTCATGAACAGTGAACCCGGAGGGTCCAGTTGCATGTGGGGCTGCGTAAAGGCTCCCCTGGGGAGTTCTCTTGTACCCAAAGTCTTCCTTTGGGAGCACATTTGGATGGGCGAAAAGGCCTCGGAACGCATTTCCTGGGGCCTGATTTTTCAGTCGTCTCCGATGACGGCTAGGGCTACGTTTAGGTTTGCTCAGGAACAGCGAATCCGGAGGGTCCAGTTGCATGTGGGGCTGCGTAAAGGCTCCCCTGGGGAGATAACTTGTACCCAAAGCTTTCCTTTGCGGGCACTTTTGGATGGTCCAAAGGGGCTTGCAACGCATTTCCTGGGGCCTGATTTTTCAGTCGTCTCCGATGACGGCTATGGCTACGTTTAGGTTTGCTCATGAACAGCGAACCCGGAGGGTCCAGTTGCATGTGGGGCTGCGTAAAGGCTCCCCTGGGGAGTTCACTTGTATCCAAAGCCTTCCTTTGGGGGCACTTTTGGATGGTCCAAAGGGGCTCGCAACGCATTTCCTAGGGCCTGATTTTTCAGTCGTCATCGATGCCGGCTAGGGTTATGTTTAGGGATACTCGGAAACAGCGAACCCGGAGGGTCCAGTTGCATGTGGGGCTGCGTAAAGGCTCCCCTGGGGAGTTCACTTGTACCCAAAGCCTTCCTTTGGGGGCACTTTTGGATGGATGAAAAGGGCTCGCAACGCATTTCCTGGGGCCTGATTTTTCATTCGTCATCGATGCCCGCTAGGGCTATGTATAGGGATGCTCGGAAATAGCGAACCCGGAGGGTCCAGTTGCATGTGGGGCTGCGTAAAGGCTCCCCTGGGGAGTTCACTTGTACCCAAAGCCTTCCTTTGGGGGCACTTTTGAATGGACGAAAAGGGCTCGCAACGCATTTCCTGGGGCCTGATTTTTCAGTCGTCATCGATGCCTGCTAGGGCTACGTTTAGGGATGCTCGGAAACAGCGAACCCGGAGGGTCCAGTTGTAGTGGGGCTGCGTAAAGGCTCCCCTGGGGAGTTCACTTGTACCCAAAGCCTTCCTTTGGTGACACTTTTGGATGGTCCAAAGGGGCTTGCAACGCGTTTTCTGGGGCTCGGGTTTTCAGTCTTCTCCCATGCCGGCTAGGGATATATTTAGGGTTGCTCGGAAACAGAGAACCCGGAGGGTCCAGTTGCATGTGGGGCTGCGTAAAGGCTCCCCTGGGGAGTTCTCTTGTACCCAAAGCCTTCCTTTGGGGGCACTTTTGGATGGGCGAAAAGGGCTCGTAACGCATTTCCTGGGGCCTGATTTTTCATTCGTCATCGATGCTGGCTAGGGCTATGTTTAGGGATGCTCGGAAACAGCGAACCCGAAGGGTCCAGTTGCATGTGGGGCTGCGTAAAGGCTCCCCTGGGGAGTTCACTTGTACCCAAAGCCTTCCTTTGCGGGCACTTTTGGATGGTCCAAAGGGGCTCGCAACGCATTTCCTGGGGCCTGATTTTTCAGTCATCTCCGATGACTGCTAGGGCTATGTTTAGGTTTGCTCAGGAACAGAGAACCCGGAGGGTCCAGTTGCATGTGGGGCTGCGTAAAGGCTCCCCTGGGGAGTTCACTTGTATCCAAAGCCTTCCTTTGGGGGCACTTTTGGATGGTCCAAAGGGGCTCGCAACGCATTTCCTGGGGCCTGATTTTTCAGTCGTCATCGATGCCGGCTAGGGCTATGTTTAGGGATGCTTAGAAACAGCGAACCCGGAGGGTCCAGTTGCATGTGGGGCTGCGTAAAGGCTCCCCTGGGGAGTTCACTTGTACCCAAAGCCTTCCTTTGGTGACACTTTTGGATGGTCCAAAGGGGCTTGCAACGCGTTTTCTGGGGCTCGGGTTTTCAGTCTTCTCCCATGCCGGCTAGGGATATATTTAGGGTTGCTCGGAAACAGCGAACCCGGAGGGTCCAGTTGCATGTGGGGCTGCGTAAAGGCTCCCCTGGGGAGTTCTCTTGTACCCAAAGCCTTCCTTTGGGGGCACTTTTGGATGGGCGAAAAGGGCTCGCAACGCATTTCCTGGGGCCTGATTTTTCAGTCGACTTCGATGCCGGCTAGGGATATGTTTAGGGATGCTCGGAAACATCGAACCCGGAGGGTCCAGTTGCATGTGGGGCTGCGTAAAGGCTCCCCTGGGGAGTTCACTTGTACCCAAAGTCTTCCTTTGGGGGCACTTTTGGATGGTCCGAAACGGTTCGCAACGCATTTCCTGGGGCCTGATTTTTCAGTCGTCTCCAATGCCGGCTAGGGCTACGTTTAGGTTTGCTCATGAACAGCGAACCCGGAGGGTGCAGTTGCATGTGGGGCTGCGTAAAGGCTCCCCTGGGGAGTTCACTTGTACCCAAAGACTTCCTTTGGTGACACTTTTGGATGGTCCAAATGGGCTTGCAACGCGTTTTCTGGAGCCCGGGTTTTCAGTCTTCTCTCATGCCGGCTAGTGATATATTTAGGTTTGCTCGGAAAAATCAAACCCGGAGGGTCCAGTTGCATGTGGGGCTGCGTAAAGGCTCCCCTGGGGAGTTCACTTGTACCCAAAGACTTCCTTTGGTGACACTTTTGGATGGTCCAAATGGGCTTGCAACGCGTTTTCTGGAGCCCGGGTTTTCAGTCTTCTCCCATTCCGGCTAGTGATATATTTAGGGTTGCTCGGAAAAATCGAACCCGGAGGGTCCAGTTGCATGTGGGGCTGCGTAAAGGCTCCCCTGGGGAGTTCACTTGTACCCAAAGTCTTTCTTTGGGGGCACATTTGGATGGGCGAAAAGGGCTTGCAACGCGTTTTCTGGGGCCCGGGTTTTCAGTCTTCTCTCATGCCGGCTAGTGATATATTTAGGTTTGCTCGGAAAAATCAAACCCGGAGGGTCCAGTTGCATGTGGGACTGCGTAAAGTCTCCCCTGGGGAGTTCACTGGTACCCAAAGCCTTCATTTGGGGGCACTTTTGGATGGTCCTAACGGGCTCGCAATGCATTTCCTGGGGCCTAATTTTTCAGTCGTCATCGATGCCGGCTAGGGCTATGTTTAGGGATGCTCAGAAATAGCGAACCCGGAGGGTCCAGTTGCATGTGGGGCTGCGTAAAGGCTCCCCTGGTGAGTTCACTTGTACCCAAAGCCTTCCTTTGGGGGCACTTTTGGATGGTCCAAAGGGGCTTGCAACGCGTTTTCTGGGGCTCGGGTTTTCAGTCTTCTCCCATGCCGGCTAGGGATATATTTAGGGTTGCTCGGAAAAATCGAACCCGGAGGGTCCACTTGCATGTGGGGCTGCGTAAAGGCTCCCCTGGGGAGTTCACTTGTACCCAAAGCCTTCCTTTGGGGGCACATTTGGATGGGCGAAAAGGGCTCGCAAAGCATTTCCTGGGGCTTGATTTTTCAGTCGTCTTCTATGCCGGCTTGGGCTATATTTAGGGATGCTCGGAAACAGCGAACCCGGAGGGTCCAGTTGCATGTGGGGCTGCGTAAAGGCTCCCCTGGGGAGTTCACTTGTACACAAAGCCTTCCTTTGGTGACACTTTTGGATGGTCCAAAGGGGCTACCAACGCGTTTTCTGGGGCCCTGGTTTTCAGTCTTCTCTCATGCCGGCTAGTGATTTATTTAGGTTTGCTCGAAAAAATCGAACCCGGAGGGTCCAGTTGCATGTGGGGCTGCGTAAAGGCTCCCCTGGGGAGTTCACTTGTACCCAAAGCCTTCCTTTGGGGGCACTTTTGGATGGTCCTAACGGGCTCGCAATGCATTTCCTGGGGCCTGATTTTTCAGTCGTCATCGATGCCGGCTAGGGCTATGTTTAGGGATGCTCGGAAATAGCGAACCCGGAGGGTCCAGTTGCATGTGGGGCTGCGTAAAGGCTCCCCTGGGGAGTTCACTTGTACCCAAAGCCTTCCTTTGGGGGCACTTTTGAATGGACGAAAAGGGCTCGCAAAGCATTTCCTGGGGCTTGATTTTTCAGTCGTCTTCTATGCCGGCTTGGGCTATATTTAGGGATGCTCGGAAACAGCGAACCCGGAGGGTCCAGTTGCATGTGGGGCTGCGTAAAGGCTCCCCTGGGGAGTTCACTTGTACCCAAAGCCTTCCTTTGGTGACACTTTTGGATGGTCCAAAGGGGCTACAAACGCGTTTTCTGGGGCCCTGGTTTTCAGTCTTCTCTCATGCCGGCTAGTGATTTATTTAGGTTTGCTCGAAAAAATCGAACCCGGAGGGTCCAGTTGCATGTGGGGCTGCGTAAAGGCTCCCCTGGGGAGTTCACTTGTACCCAAAGCCTTCCTTTGGGGGCACTTTTGGATGGTCCTAACGGGCTCGCAATGCATTTCCTGGGGCCTGATTTTTCAGTCGTCATCGATGCCGGCTAGGGCTATGTTTAGGGATGCTCGGAAACAGCGAACCCGGAGGGTCCAGTTGCATGTGGGGCTGCGTAAAGGCTCCCCTGGGGAGTTCACTTGTACCCAAAGCCTTCCTTTGGGGGCACTTTTGGATGGTCCTAACGGGCTCGCAATGCATTTCCTGGGGCCTGATTTTTCAGTCGTCATCGATGCCGGCTAGGGCTATGTTTAGGGATGCTCGGAAATAGCGAACCCGGAGGGTCCAGTTGCATGTGGGGCTGCGTAAAGGCTCCCCTGGGGAGTTCACTTGTACCCAAAGCCTTCCTTTGGTGACACTTTTGGATGGTCCAAAGGGGCTTGCAACGCGTTTTCTGGGTCTTGGGTTTTCAGTCTTCTCCCATGCCGGCTAGGGATATATTTAGGGTTGCTCGGAAACAGCGAACCCGGAGGGTCCAGTTGCATGTGGGGCTGCGTAAAGGCTCCCCTGGGGAGTTCACTTGTACCCAAAGCCTTCCTTTGGGGGCACATTTGGATGGGCGAAAAGGGCTCGCAACGCATTTCCTGGGGCTTGATTTTTCAGTCGTCTTCTATACCGGCTAGGGCTATGTTTAGGGATGCTCGGAAACAGCGAACCCGGAGGGTCCAGTTGCATGTGGGGCTGCGTAAAGGCTCCCCTGGGGAGTTCACTTGTACCCAAAGCCTTCCTTTGGTGACACTTTTGGATGGTCCAAAGGGGCTAGCAACGCGTTTTCTGGGGCCCTGGTTTTCAGTCTTCTCTCATGCCGGCTAGTGATTTATTTAGGGTTGCTCGAAAAAATCGAACCCGGAGGGTCCAGTTGCATGTGGGGCTGCGTAAAGGCTCCCCTGGGGAGTTCACTTGTACCCAAAGCCTTCCTTTGGTGACACTTTTGGATGGTCCAAATGGGCTTGCAACGCGTTTTCTGGAGCCCGGGTTTTCAGGCTTCTCCCATGCCGGCTAGTGATATATTTAGGGTTGCTCGGAAAAATCGAACCCGGAGGGTCCAGTTGCATGTGGGGCTGCGTAAAGGCTCCCCTGTGAGTTCACTTGTACCCAAAGTCTTTCTTTGGGAACACATTTGGATGGGCGAAAAGGGCTTGCAACGCGTTTTCTGGGGCCCGGGTTTTCAGTCTTCTCTCATGCCGGCTAGTGATATATTTAGGTTTGCTCGGAAAAATCGAACCCGGAGGGTCCAGTTGCATGTGGGGCTGCGTAAAGGCTCCCCTGGGGAGTTCACTTGTACCCAAAGCCTTCCTTTGGGGGCACTTTTGGATGGACGAAAAGGGCTTGCAACGCATTTCCTGGGGTCTGATTTTTCAGTCGTCATCGATGCCGGCTAGGGCTATGTTTAGGGATGCTCGGAAACAGCGAACCCGGAGGGTCCAGTTGCATGTGGGACTGCGTAAAGGCTCCCCTTGGGAGTTCACTTGTACCCAAAGCCTTCCTTTGCGGGCACTTTTGGATGGGCAAAAAGGGCTCGCAACGCATTTCCTGGGGCCTGATTTTTCACTCGTCTCCGATGCCGGCTAGGGCTATGTTTAGGGATGCTCGGAAACAGCGAACCCGGAGGGTCCAGTTGCATGTGGGGCTGCGTAAAGGCTCCCCTGGGGAGTTCACTTGTACCCAAAGCCTTCTTTTGGTGACACTTTTGGATGGTCCAAAGGGGCTTTCAACGCGTTTTCTGGGGCCCGGGTTTTCAGTCTTCTCCCATGCCGGCTAGTGATATATTTAGGGTTGCTCGGAAAAATCGAACCCGGAGGGTCCAGTTGCATGTGGGGCTGCGTAAAGGCTCCCCTGGGGAGTTCACTTGTACCCAAAGCCTTCCTTTGGGGGCACTTTTGGATGGTCCGAAGGGGCTCGCAACGCATTTCCTGGGGCCTGATTTTTCAGTCGTCTTCGATGCCGGCTAGGCCTATGTTTAGGGATGCTCGGAAACATCGAACCCGGAGAGTCCAGTTGCATGTGGGGCTGCGTAAAGGCTCCCCTGGGGAGTTCACTTGTACCCAAAGCCTTCCTTTGGGGGCACTTTTGGAAGGTCCTAACGGGCTCGCAACGCATTTCCTGGGGCCTGATTTTTCAGTCGTCATCGATGCCGGCTAGGGCTATGTTTAGGGATGCTCGGAAACAGCGAACCCGAAGGGTCCAGTTGCATGTGGGGCTGCGTAAAGGCTCCCCTGGGGAGTTCACTTGTACCCAAAGCCTTTCTTTGGGGGCACTTTTGGATGATCCAACGGGGCTCGCAACGCATTTCCTGGGGCCTGATTTTTCAGTCGTCTCCGATGACGGCTAGGGATATATTTAGGTTTGCTCAGGAACAGCGAACCCCCAGGGTCCAGTTGCATGTGGGGCTGCGTAAAGGCTCCCCTGGGGAGTTCACTTGTACCCAAAGCCTTCCTTTGGGGGCACTTTTGGATGGGCGAAAAGGGCTTGCAACGCGTTTTCTGGGGCCCGGGTTTTCAGTCTTCTCTCATGCCGGCTAGTGATATATTTAGTGTTGCTCGGAAAAATCGAACCCGGAGGGTCCAGTTGCATGTGGGGCTGCGTAAAGGCTCCCCTGGGGAGTTCTCTTGTACCCACAGTCTTCCTTTGGGGGCACTTTTGGATGGTCCGAAACGGTTCGCAACGCATTTCCTGGGGCCTGATTTTTCAGTCGTCTCCAATGCCGGCTAGGGCTACGTTTAGGTTTGCTCATGAACAGCGAACCCGGAGGGTCCAGTTGCATGTGGGGCTGCGTAAAGGCTCCCCTGGGGAGTTCACTTGTACCCAAAGCCTTCCTTTGCGGGCACTTTTGGATGGTCCAAATGGGCTTGCAACGCGTTTTCTGGAGCCCGAGTTTTCAGGCTTCTCCCATTCCGGCTAGTGATATATTTAGGGTTGCTCGGAAAAATCGAACCCGGAGGGTCCAGTTGCATGTGGGGCTGCGTAAAGGCTCCCCTGGGGAGTTCACTTGTACCCAAAGTCTTTCTTTGGGGGCACATTTGGATGGGCGAAAAGGGCTTGCAACGCGTTTTCTGGGGCCCGGGATTTCAGTCTTCTCTCATGCCGGCTAGTGATATATTTAGGTTTGCTCGGAAAAATCAAACCCGGAGGGTCCAGTTGCATGTGGGACTGCGTAAAGGCTCCCCTGGGGAGTTCACTTGTACCCAAAGCCTTCCTTTGGGGGCACTTTTGGATGGTCCTAACGGGCTCGCAACGCATTTCCTGTGGCCTGATTTTTCAGTCGTCATCGATGCCGGCTAGGGCTATGTTTAGGGATGCTCGGAAATAGCGAACCCGGAGGGTCCAGTTGCATGTGGGGCTGCGTAAAGGCTCCCCTGGGGAGTTCACTTGTACCCAAAGCCTTCCTTTGGGGGCACTTTTGAATGGAAAAAAAGGGCTCGCAACGCATTTCCTGGGGCCTGATTTTTCATTCGTCTTCGATGCCGGCTAGGGCTATGTTTAGGGATGCTCGGAAACAGCGAACCCGAAGGGTCCAGTTGCATGTGGGGCTGCGTAAAGGCTCCCCTGGGGAGTTCACTTGTACCCAAAGCCTTCCTTTGCGGGCACTTTTGGATGGTCCAAAGGGGCTCGCAACGCATTTCCTGGGGCCTGATTTTTCAGTCGTCTCCGATGACGGCTAGGGCTACGTTTAGGTTTGCTCAGGAACAGCGAACCCGGAGGGTCCAGTTGCATGTGGAGCTGCGTAAAGGCTCCCCTGGGGAGTTCACTTGTATCCAAAGCCTTCCTTTGGGGGCACTTTTGGATGGTCCGAAACGGTTCGCAACGCATTTCCTGGGGCCTGATTTTTCAGTCGTCATCGATGCCGGCTAGGGCTATGTTTAGGGATGCTCAGAAACAGCGAAACCGGAGGGTCCAGTTGCATGTGGGGCTGCGTAAAGGCTCCCCTGGGGAGTTCACTTGTACCCAAAGCCTTCCTTTGGTGACACTTGTGGATGGTCCAAAGGGGCTTGCAACGCGTTTTCTGGGGCTCGGGTTTTCAGTCTTCTCCCATGCCGGCTAGGGATATATTTAGGGTTGCTCGGAAACAGCGAACCCGGAGGGTCCAGTTGCATGTGGGGCTGCGTAAAGGCTCCCCTGGGGAGTTCACTTGTACCCAAAGCCTTCCTTTGGGGGCACTTTTGAATGGAAAAAAAGGGCTCGCAACGCATTTCCTGGGGCCTGATTTTTCATTCGTCTTCGATGCCGGCTAGGGCTATGTTTAGGGATGCTCGGAAACAGCGAACCCGAAGGGTCCAGTTGCATGTGGGGCTGCGTAAAGGCTCCCCTGGGGAGTTCACTTGTACCCAAAGCCTTCCTTTGGGGGCACTTTTGGATGGTCCAAAGGGGCTCGCAACGCATTTCCTGGGGCCTGATTTTTCAGTCGTCTCCGATGACGGCTAGGGCTACGTTTAGGTTTGCTCAGGAACAGCGAACCCGGAGGGTCCAGTTGCATGTGGAGCTGCGTAAAGGCTCCCCTGGGGAGTTCACTTGTATCCAAAGCCTTCCTTTGGGGGCACTTTTGGATGGTCCGAAACGGTTCGCAACGCATTTCCTGGGGCCTGATTTTTCAGTCGTCATCGATGCCGGCTAGGGCTATGTTTAGGGATGCTCAGAAACAGCGAAACCGGAGGGTCCAGTTGCATGTGGGGCTGCGTAAAGGCTCCCCTGGGGAGTTCACTTGTACCCAAAGCCTTCCTTTGGTGACACTTTTGGATGGTCCAAAGGGGCTTGCAACGCGTTTTCTGGGGCTCGGGTTTTCAGTGTTCTCCCATGCCGGCTAGGGATATATTTAGGGTTGCTCGGAAACAGCGAACCCGGAGGGTCCAGTTGCATGTGGGGCTGCGTAAAGGCTCCCCTGGGGAGTTCTCTTGTACCCAAAGCCTTCCTTTGGGGGCACATTTGGATGGGCGAAAAGGGCTCGCAACGCATTTCCTGGGGCTTGATTTTTCAGTCGTCTTCTATGCCGGCTAGGGCTATGTTTAGGGATGCTCGGAAACAGCGAACCCGGAGGGTCCAGTTGCATGTGGGGCTGCGTAAAGGCTCCCCTGGGGAGTTCACTTGTACCCAAAGCCTTCCTTTGGTGACACTTTTGGATGGTCCAAAGGGGCTAGCAACGCGTTTTCTGGGGCCCTGGTTTCAGTCTTCTCTCATGCCGGCTAGTGATTTATTTAGGTTTGCTCGAAAAAATCGAACCCGGAGGGTCCAGTTGCATGTGGGGCTGCGTAAAGGCTCCCCTGGGGAGTTCACTTGTACCCAAAGCCTTCCTTTGGTGACACTTTTGGATGGTCCAAATGGGCTTGCAACGCGTTTTCTGGAGCCCGGGTTTTCAGGCTTCTCCCATGCCGGCTACTGATATATTTAGGGTTGCTCGGAAAAATCGAACCCGGAGGGTCCAGTTGCATGTGGGGCTGCGTAAAGGCTCCCCTGGGGAGTTCACTTGTACCCAAAGTCTTTCTTTGGGAACACATTTGGATGGGCGAAAAGGGCTTGCAACGCGTTTTTTGGGGCCCGGGTTTTCAGTCTTCTCTCATGCCGGCTAGTGATATATTTAGGTTTGCTCGGAAAAATCGAACCCGGAAGGTCCAGTTGCATGTGGGGCTGCGTAAAGGCTCCCCTTGGGAGTTCACTTGTATCCAAAGCCTTCCTTTGGGGGCACTTTTGGATGGGCGAAAAGGGCTTGCAACGCGTTTTTTGGGGCCCGGGTTTTCAGTCTTCTCTCATGCCGGCTAGAGATATATTTAGATTTGCTCGGAAAAATCGAACCCGGAGGGTCCAGTTGCATGTGGGGCTGCGTAAAGGCTCCCCTGGGGAGTTCACTTGTACCCAAAGCCTTCCTTTGGGGGCACTTTTGGATGGTCCAAAGGGGCTCGCAACGCAATTCCTCGGGCCTGATTTTTCAGTCGTCATCGATGCCGGCTAGGGCTATGTTTAGGGATGCTCGGAAATAGCGAACCCGGAGGGTCCAGTTGCATGTGGGGCTGCGTAAAGGCTCCCCTTGGGAGTTCACTTGTACCCAAAGCCTTCCTTTGGGGGCACATTTGGATGGGCAAAAAGGGCTCGCAACGCATTTCCTGGGGCCTGATTTTTCACTCGTCTCCGATGCCGGCTAGGACTATGTTTAGGGATGCTCGGAAACAGCGAACCCGGAGGGTCCAGTTGCATGTGGGGCTGCGTAAAGGCTCCCCTGGGAGTTCACTTGTACCCAAAGCCTTCTTTTGGTGACACTTTTGGATGGTCCAAAGGGGCTTGCAACGCGTTTTCTGGGGCCCGGGTTTTCAGTCTTCTCCCATGCCGGCTAGTGATATATTTAGGGTTGCTCGGAAAAATCGAACCCGGAGGGTCCAGTTGCATGTGGGGCTGCGTAAAGGCTCCCCTGGGGAGTTCACTTGTACCCAAAGCCTTCCTTTGGGGGCACTTTTGGATGGTCCGAAGGGGCTCGCAACGCATTTCCTGGGGCCTGATTTTTCAGTCGTCTTCGATGCCGGCTAGGCCTATGTTTAGGGATGCTCGGAAACATCGAACCCGGAGGGTCCAGTTGCATGTGGGGCTGCGTAAAGGCTCCCCTGGGGAGTTCACTTGTACCCAAAGCCTTTCTTTGGGGGCACTTTTGGATGATCCAACAAGGCTC
Organism: Anas acuta; assembly: GCF_963932015.1. NCBI lineage: Eukaryota > Metazoa > Chordata > Aves > Anseriformes > Anatidae > Anas > Anas acuta. Next base: position 396,566 of record NW_027076315.1, on the reverse strand, counting down.
GCAACCCATTTCCTGGGGCCTGATTTTTCAGTCGTCTCCGATGACGGCTAGGGATATATTTAGGTTTGCTCAGGAACAGCGAACCCGGAGGGTCCAGTTGCATGTGGGGCTGCGTAAAGGCTCCCCTGGGGAGTTCACTTGTATCCAAAGCCTTCCTTTGGGGGCACTTTTGGATGGGCGAAAAGGGCTTGCAACGCGTTTTTTGGGGCCCGGGTTTTCAGTCTTCTCTCATGCCGGCTAGAGATATATTTAGATTTGCTCGGAAAAATCGAACCCGGAGGGTCCAGTTGCATGTGGGGCTGCGTAAAGGCTCCCCTGGGGAGTTCACTTGTACCCAAAGCCTTCCTTTGGGGGCACTTTTGGATGGTCCAAAGGGGCTCGCAACGCAATTCCTGGGGCCTGATTTTTCAGTCGTCATCGATGCCGGCTAGGGATATGTTTAGGGATGCTCGGAAACAGCGAACCCGGAGGGTCCAGTTGCATGTGGGGCTGCGTAAAGGCTCCCCTGGGGAGTTCACTTGTACCCAAAGCCTTCCTTTGGGGGCACTTTTGAATGGTTCAAAGGGGCTCGCAACGCATTTCCTGGGGCCTGATTTTTCAGTCGTCTCCGATGACGGCTAGGGCTACGTTTAGGTTTGCTCAGGAACAGCGAACCCGGAGGGTCCAGTTGCATGTGGGGCTGCGTAAAGGCTCCCCTGGGGACTTCACTTGTATCCAAAGCCTTCCTTTGGGGGAACTTTTGGATGGTCCAAAGGGGCTCGCAACGCATTTCCTGGGGCCTGATTTTTCATTCGTCTTCAATGCCGTCTAGGGCTATGTTTAGGGATGCTCGGAAACAGCGAACCCGGAGGGTCCAGTTGCATGTGGGGCTGCGTAAAGGCTCACCTGGGGAGTTCACTTGTACCCAAAGCCTTCATTTGGTGACACTTTTGGATGGTCCAAAGGGGCTTGCAACGCGTTTTCTGGGGCTCCGGTTTTCAGTCTTCTCCCATGCAGGATAGGGATATATTTAGGGTTGCTCGGAAAAATCGAACCCGGAGGGTCCAGTTGCATGTGGGGCTGCGTAAAGGCTCCCCTGGGGAGTTCACTTGTACCCAAAGCCTTCCTTTGGGGGCACTTTTGGATGGTCCTAACGGGCTCGCAACGCATTTCCTGGGGCCTGATTTTTCACTCGTCTTCGATGCCGGCTAGGGCTATGTTTAGGGATGCTCGGAAACAGCGAAACCGAAGGGTCCAGTTGCATGTGGGGCTGCGTAAAGGCTCCCCTGGGGAGTTCACTTGTACCCAAAGCCTTCCTTTGGGGGCACTTTTGGATGGTCCAAAGGGGCTCGCAACGCATTTCCTGGGGCCTGATTTTTCAGTCGTCTCCGATGACGGCTAGGGCTACGTTTAGGTTTGCTCAGGAACAGAGAACCCGGAGGGTCCAGTTGCATGTGGGGCTGCGTAAAGGCTCCCCTGGGGAGTTCACTTGTATCCAAAGCCTTCCTTTGGGGGCACTTTTGGATGGTCCAAAGGGGCTCGCAACGCATTTCCTGGGGCCTGATTTTTCAGTCGTCATCGATGCCGGCTAGGGCTATTTTTAGGGATGCTCGGAAACATCGAACCCGGAGGGTCCAGTTGCATGTGGGGCTGCGTAAAGGCTCCCCTGGGGAGTTCACTTGTACCCAAAGCCTTCCTTTGGGGGCACATTTGGATGGTCCTAACGGGCTCGCAACGCATTTCCTGGGGCCTGATTTTTCATTCGTCTTCGATGCCGGCTAGGGCTATGTTTAGGGATGCTCGGAAACAGCGAACCCGAAGGGTCCAGTTGCATGTGGGGCTGCGTAAAGGCTCCCCTGGGGAGTTCACTTGTACCCAAAGCCTTCCTTTGGGGGCACTTTTGGATGGTCCAAAGGGGCTCGCAACGCATTTCCTGGGGCCTGATTTTTCAGTCGTCTCCGATGACGGCTAGGGCTACGTTTAGGTTTGCTCAGGAACAGCGAACCCGGAGGGTCCAGTTGCATGTGGGGCTGCGTAAAGGCTCCCCTGGGGAGTTCACTTGTATCCAAAGCCTTCCTTTGGGGGCACTTTTGGATGGTCCAAAGGGGCTCGCAACGCATTTCCTGGGGCCTGATTTTTCAGTCGTCATCGATGCCGGCTAGGGCTATGTTTAGGGATGCTCGGAAACATCGAACCCGAGGGTCCAGTTGCATGTGGGGCTGCGTAAAGGCTCCCCTGGGGAGTTCACTTGTACCCAAAGCCTTCCTTTGGTGACACTTTTGGATGGTCCAAAGGGGCTTGCAACGCGTTTTCTGGGGCTCGGGTTTTCAGTCTTCTCCCATGCCGGATAGGGATATATTTAGGGTTGCTCGGAAAAATCGAACCCGGAGGGTCCAGTTGCATGTGGGGCTGCGTAAAGGCTCCCCTGTGGAGTTCTCTTGTACCCAAAGCCTTCCTTTGGGGGCACATTTGGATGGGCGAAAAGGGCTCGCAACGCATTTCCTGGGGCTTGATTTTTCAGTCGTCTTCTATGCCGGCTAGTGATTTATTTAGGTTTGCTCGGAACAATCGAACCCGGAGGGTCCAGTTGCATGTGGGGCTGCGTAAAGGCTCCCCTGGGGAGTTCACTTGTACCCAAAGTCTTCCTTTGGGGGCACATTTGTATGGGCGAAAAGGGCTTGCAACGCGTTTTCTGGGGCCCAGGTTTTCAGTCTTTTCTCATGCCGGCTAGTGATATATTTAGGTTTGCTCAGAAAAAATCGAACCCGGAGGGTCCAGTTGCATGTGGGGCTGCGTAAAGGCTCCCCTGGGGAGTTCACTTGTACCCAAAGCCTTCCTTTGGGGGCACTTTTGGATGGACGAAAAGGGCTTGCAACGCATTTCCTGGGGTCTGATTTTTCAGTCGTCATCGATGCCGGCTAGGGCTATGTTTAGGGATGCTCGGAAACATCGAACCCGGAGGGTCCAGTTGCATGTGGGGCTGCGTAAAGGCTCCTCTGGGGAGTTCACTTGTACCCAAAGCCTTCCTTTGGTGGCACTTTTGGATGGTCCAAAGGGGCTCGCAACGCATTTCCTGGGGCCTGATTTTTCATTCGTCTTCGATGCCGGCTAGGGCTATGTTTAGGGATGCTCGGAAACAGCGAACCCGAAGGGTCCAGTTGCATGTGGGGCTGCGTAAAGGCTCCCCTGGGGAGTTCACTTGTACCCAAAGCCTTCCTTTGGGGGCACTTTTGGATGGTCCAAAGGGGCTCGCAACGCATTTCCTGGGGCCTGATTTTTTAGTCGTCTCCGATGACGGCTAGGGCTACGTTTAGGTTTGCTCAGGAACAGCGAACCCGGAGGGTCCAGTTGCATGTGGGGCTGCGTAAAGGCTCCCCTGGGGAGTTCACTTGTACCCAAAGCCTTCCTTTGGTGACACTTTTGGATGGTCCAAAGGGGCTTGCAACGCGTTTTCTGGGGCTCGGGTTTTCAGTCTTCTCCCATGCCGGATAGGGATATATTTAGGGTTGCTCGGAAAAATCGAACCCGGAGGGTCCAGTTGCATGTGGGGCTGCGTAAAGGCTCCCCTGGGGAGTTCACTTGTACCCAAAGCCTTCCTTTGGGGGCACTTTTGGATGGGCGAAAAGGGCTCGTAACGCATTTCCTGGGGCCTGATTTTTCAGTCGTCTCCGAAGACGGCTAGGGCTATGTTTAGGTTTCTTCAGGAACAGCGAACCCGGAGGGTCCAGTTGCATGTGGGGCTGCGTAAAGGCTCCCCTGGGGAGATCACTTGTACCCAAAGCCTTCCTTTGCGGGCACTTTTGGATGGTCCAAAGGGGCTTGCAACGCATTTCCTGGGGCCTGATTTTTCACTCGTCTCCAATGCCGGCTAGGGCTACGTTTAGGTTTGCTCATGAACAGCGAACCCGGAGGTTGCAGTTGCATGTGGGGCTGCTAAAGGCTCCCCTGGGGAGTTCTCTTGTACCCAAAGTCTTCCTTTGGGGGCACTTTTGGATGGTCCGAAACGGTTCGCAACGCATTTCCTGGGGCCTGATTTTTCACTTGTCTCCCATGACGGCTAGGGCTACGTTTAGGTTTGCTCAGGAACAGCGAACCCCGAGGGTCCAGTTGCATGTGGGGCTGCGTAAAGGCTCCCCTGGGGAGTTCACTTGTACCCAAAGCCTTCCTTTGGGGGCTCTTTTGGATGGGCGAAAAGTGCTCGGAACGCATTTCCTGGGGCCCGATTTTTCAGTCTTCTCCGATGACGGCTAGGGCTACGTTTAGGTTTGCTCATGAACAGTGAACCCGGAGGGTCCAGTTGCATGTGGGGCTGCGTAAAGGCTCCCCTGGGGAGTTCACTTGTACCCAAAGTCTTCCTTTGGGGGCACATTTGGATGGGCGAAAAGGCCTCGGAACGCATTTCCTGGGGCCTGATTTTTCAGTCGTCATCGATGCCGGCTAGGGCTATGTTTAGGGATGCTCGGAAACAGCGAACCCGGAGGGTCCAGTTGCATGTGGGGCTGCGTAAAGGCTCCCCTGGGGAGTTCACTTGTACCCAAAGCCTTCCTTTGGGGGCACTTTTGGATGGTCCTAACGGGCTCGCAATGCATTTCCTGGGGCCTGATTTTTCAGTCGTCATCGATGCCGGCTAGGGCTATGTTTAGGGATGCTCGGAAATAGCGAACCCGGAGGGTCCAGTTGCATGTGGGGCTGCGTAAAGGCTCCCCTGGGGAGTTCACTTGTACCCAAAGCCTTCCTTTGGGGGCACTTTTGAATGGGCGAAAAGGGCTCGCAACGCATTTCCTGGGGCCTGATTTTTCAGTCGTCATCGATGCCGGCTAAAGCTATGTTTAGGGATGCTCGGAAATAGCGAACCCGGAGGGTCCAGTTGCATGTGGGGCTGCGTAAAGGCTCCCCTGGGGAGTTCACTTGTACCCAAAGCCTTCCTTTGGTGACACTTTTGGATGGTCCAAATGGGCTTGCAACGCGTTTTCTGGGGCTCGGGTTTTCAGTCTTCTCCCATGCCAGCTAGGGATATATTTAGGGTTGCTCGGAAACAGCGAACCCGGAGGGTCCAGTTGCATGTGGGGCTGCGTAAAGGCTCCCCTGGGGAGTTCACTTGTACCCAAAGCCTTCCTTTGGGGGCACTTTTGAATGGACGAAAAGGGCTCGCAACGCATTTCCTGGGGCCTGATTTTTCAGTCGTCTCCGATGCCGGCTATGGCTATGTTTAGGTTTCTTCAGGAACAGCGAACCCGGAGGGTCCAGTTGCATGTGGGGCTGCGTAAAGGCTCCCCTGGGGAGATCACTTGTACCCAAAGCCTTCCTTTGCGGGCACTTTTGGATGGTCCAAAGGGGCTTGCAACGCATTTCCTGGGGCCTGATTTTTCACTCGTCTCCAATGCCGGCTAGGGCTACGTTTATGTTTGCTCATGAACAGCGAACCCGGAGGTTGCAGTTGCATGTGGGGCTGCTAAAGGCTCCCCTGGGGAGTTCTCTTGTACCCAAAGTCTTCCTTTGGGGGCACTTTTGGATGGTCCGAAACGGTTCGCAACGCATTTCCTGGGGCCTGATTTTTCACTTGTCTCCCATGACGGCTAGGGCTACGTTTAGGTTTGCTCAGGAACAGCGAACCCCGAGGGTCCAGTTGCATGTGGGGCTGCGTAAAGGCTCCCCTGGGGAGTTCACTTGTACCCAAAGCCTTCCTTTGGGGGCTCTTTTGGATGGGCGAAAAGTGCTCGGAACGCATTTCCTGGGGCCCGATTTTTCAGTCTTCTCCGATGACGGCTAGGGCTACGTTTAGGTTTGCTCATGAACAGTGAACCCGGAGGGTCCAGTTGCATGTGGGGCTGCGTAAAGGCTCCCCTGGGGAGTTCTCTTGTACCCAAAGTCTTCCTTTGGGGGCACATTTGGATGGGCGAAAAGGCCTCGGAACGCATTTCCTGGGGCCTGATTTTTCAGTCGTCATCGATGCCGGCTAGGGCTATGTTTAGGGATGCTCGGAAACAGCGAACCCGGAGGGTCCAGTTGCATGTGGGGCTGCGTAAAGGCTCCCCTGGGGAGTTCACTTGTACCCAAAGCCTTCCTTTGGGGGCACTTTTGGATGGTCCTAACGGGCTCGCAATGCATTTCCTGGGGCCTGATTTTTCAGTCGTCATCGATGCCGGCTAGGGCTATGTTTAGGGATGCTCGGAAATAGCGAACCCGGAGGGTCCAGTTGCATGTGGGGCTGCGTAAAGGCTCCCCTGGGGAGTTCACTTGTACCCAAAGCCTTCCTTTGGGGGCACTTTTGAATGGGCGAAAAGGGCTCGCAACGCATTTCCTGGGGCCTGATTTTTCAGTCGTCATCGATGCCGGCTAAAGCTATGTTTAGGGATGCTCAGAAACAGCGAACCCGGAGGGTCCAGTTGCATGTGGGGCTGCGTAAAGGCTCCCCTGGGGAGTTCACTTGTACCCAAAGCCTTCCTTTGGTGACACTTTTGGATGGTCCAAATGGGCTTGCAACGCGTTTTCTGGGGCTCGGGTTTTCAGTCTTCTCCCATGCCGGCTAGGGATATATTTAGGGTTGCTCAGAAACAGCGAACCCGGAGGGTCCAGTTGCATGTGGGGCTGCGTAAAGGCTCCCCTGGGGAGTTCACTTGTACCCAAAGCCTTCCTTTGGGGGCACTTTTGAATGGACGAAAAGGGCTCGCAACGCATTTCCTGGGGCCTGATTTTTCAGTCGTCTCCGATGCCGGCTATGGCTACGTTTAGGTTTGCTCAGGAACAGCGAACCCGGAGGTTGCAGTTGCATGTGGGGCTGCGTAAAGGCTCCCCTGGGGAGTTCACTTGTACCCAAAGCCTTCCTTTGCGGGCACTTTTGGATGGACGAAAAGGGCTTGCAACGCATTTCCTGGGGTCTGATTTTTCAGTCGTCATCGATGCCGGCTAGTGCTATGTTTAGGGATGCTCGGAAACATCGAACCCGGAGGGTCCAGTTGCATGTGGGGCTGCGTAAAGGCTCCCCTGGGGAGTTCACTTGTACCCAAAGCCTTCCTTTGGGGGCACTTTTGGATGGGCGAAAAGGGCTCGTAACGCATTTCCTGGGGCCTGATTTTTCAATCGTCTCCGATGACGGCTAGGGCTATGTTTAGGGATGCTCGGAAACAGCGAATCCGGAGGGTCCAGTTGCATGTGGGGCTGCGTAAAGGCTCCCCTGGGGAGTTCTCTTGTACCCAAAGCCATCCTTTGGTGACACTTTTGGATGATCCAAAGGGGCTTGCAACGCGTTTTCTGGGGCCCGTGTTTTCAGTCTTCTCCCATGCCGGCTAGTGATTTATTTAGGGTTGCTCGGAAAATTCGAACCCGAAGGGTCCAGTTGCATGTGGGGCTGCGTAAAGGCTCCCCTGGGGAGTTCTCTTGTACCCAAAGTCTTCCTTTGGGGGCTCTTTTGGATGGGCGAAAAGGCCTCGGAACGCATTTCCTGGGGCCTGATTTTTCACTCGTCTCCGATGACGGCTAGGGCTACGTTTAGGTTTGCTCACGAACAGCGAACCCGGAGGGTCCAGTTGCATGTGGGGCTGCGTAAAGGCTCCCCTGGGGAGATCACTTGTACCCAAAGCCTTCCTTTGCGGTCACTTTTGGATGGTCCAAAGGGGCTTGCAACGCATTTCCTGGGGCCTGATTTTTCAGTCGTCTCCGATGACGGCTATGGCTACGTTTAGGTTTGCTCATGAACAGCGAACCCGGAGGGTCCAGTTGCATGTGGGGCTGCTAAAGGCTCCCCTGGGGAGTTCACTTGTATCCAAAGCCTTCCTTTGGGGGCACTTTTGGATGGTCCAAAGGGGCTCCCAACGCATTTCCTGGGGCCTGATTTTTCAGTCGTCATCGATGCCGGCTAGGGCTATGTTTAGGGATGCTCGGAAACAGCGAACCCGGAGGGTCCAGTTGCATGTGGGGCTGCGTAAAGGCTCCCCTGGGGAGTTCACTTGTACCCAAAGCCTTCCTTTGGGGGCACTTTTGGATGGTCCTAACGGGCTCGCAATGCATTTCCTGGGGCCTGATTTTTCAGTCGTCATCGATGCCGGCTAGGGCTATGTTTAGGGATGCTCGGAAATAGCGAACCCGGAGGGTCCAGTTGCATGTGGGGCTGCGTAAAGGCTCCCCTGGGGAGTTCACTTGTACCCAAAGCCTTCCTTTGGGGGCACTTTTGAATGGACGAAAAGGGCTCGCAACGCATTTCCTGGGGCCTGATTTTTCATTCGTCTTCTATGCCGGCTAGGGCTATGTTTAGGGATGCTCGGAAACAGCGAACCCGAACGGTCCAGTTGCATGTGGGGCTGCGTAAAGGCTCCCCTGGTGAGTTCACTTGTACCCAAAGCCTTCCTTTGGGGGCACTTTTGGATGGGCGAAAAGGGCTCGGAACGCATTTCCTGGGGCCTGATTTTTCATTCGTCATCGATGCCGGCTAAAGCTATGTTTAGGGATGCTCAGAAACAGCAAACGCGGAGGGTCCAGTTGCATGTGGGGCTGCGTAAAGGCTCCCCTGGGGAGTTCACTTGTACCCAAAGCCTTCCTTTGGTGACACTTTTGGATGGTCCAAATGGGCTTGCAACGCGTTTTCTGGGGCTCGGGTTTTCAGTCTTCTCCCATGCCGGCTAGGGATATATTTAGGGTTGCTCGGAAACAGCGAACCCGGAGGGTCCAGTTGCATGTGGGGCTGCGTAAAGGCTCCCCTGGGGAGTTCTCTTGTACCCAAAGCCTTCCTTTGGGGGCACTTTTGGATGGGCGAAAAGGGCTCGTAACGCATTTCCTGGGGCCTGATTTTTCAGTCGTCATCGATGCCGGCTAGGGCTATGTTTAGGGATGCTCGGAAACATCGAACCCGGAGGGTCCAGTTGCATGTGGGGCTGCGTAAAGGCTCCTCTGGGGAGTTCACTTGTACCCAAAGCCTTCCTTTGGTGGCACTTTTGGATGGTCCAAAGGGGCTCGCAACGCATTTCCTGGGGCCTGATTTTTCATTCGTCTTCGATGCCGGCTAGGGCTATGTTTAGGGATGCTCGGAAACAGCGAACCCGAAGGGTCCAGTTGCATGTGGGGCTGCGTAAAGGCTCCCCTGGGGAGTTCACTTGTACCCAAAGCCTTCCTTTGGGGGCACTTTTGGATGGTCCAAAGGGGCTCGCAACGCATTTCCTGGGGCCTGATTTTTTAGTCGTCTCCGATGACGGCTAGGGCTACGTTTAGGTTTGCTCAGGAACAGCGAACCCGGAGGGTCCAGTTGCATGTGGGGCTGCGTAAAGGCTCCCCTGGGGAGTTCACTTGTACCCAAAGCCTTCCTTTGGTGACACTTTTGGATGGTCCAAAGGGGCTTGCAACGCGTTTTCTGGGGCTCGGGTTTTCAGTCTTCTCCCATGCCGGATAGGGATATATTTAGGGTTGCTCGGAAAAATCGAACCCGGAGGGTCCAGTTGCATGTGGGGCTGCGTAAAGGCTCCCCTGGGGAGTTCACTTGTACCCAAAGCCTTCCTTTGGGGGCACTTTTGGATGGGCGAAAAGGGCTCGTAACGCATTTCCTGGGGCCTGATTTTTCAGTCGTCTCCGAAGACGGCTAGGGCTATGTTTAGGTTTCTTCAGGAACAGCGAACCCGGAGGGTCCAGTTGCATGTGGGGCTGCGTAAAGGCTCCCCTGGGGAGATCACTTGTACCCAAAGCCTTCCTTTGCGGGCACTTTTGGATGGTCCAAAGGGGCTTGCAACGCATTTCCTGGGGCCTGATTTTTCACTCGTCTCCAATGCCGGCTAGGGCTACGTTTAGGTTTGCTCATGAACAGCGAACCCGGAGGTTGCAGTTGCATGTGGGGCTGCTAAAGGCTCCCCTGGGGAGTTCTCTTGTACCCAAAGTCTTCCTTTGGGGGCACTTTTGGATGGTCCGAAACGGTTCGCAACGCATTTCCTGGGGCCTGATTTTTCACTTGTCTCCCATGACGGCTAGGGCTACGTTTAGGTTTGCTCAGGAACAGCGAACCCCGAGGGTCCAGTTGCATGTGGGGCTGCGTAAAGGCTCCCCTGGGGAGTTCACTTGTACCCAAAGCCTTCCTTTGGGGGCTCTTTTGGATGGGCGAAAAGTGCTCGGAACGCATTTCCTGGGGCCCGATTTTTCAGTCTTCTCCGATGACGGCTAGGGCTACGTTTAGGTTTGCTCATGAACAGTGAACCCGGAGGGTCCAGTTGCATGTGGGGCTGCGTAAAGGCTCCCCTGGGGAGTTCACTTGTACCCAAAGTCTTCCTTTGGGGGCACATTTGGATGGGCGAAAAGGCCTCGGAACGCATTTCCTGGGGCCTGATTTTTCAGTCGTCATCGATGCCGGCTAGGGCTATGTTTAGGGATGCTCGGAAACAGCGAACCCGGAGGGTCCAGTTGCATGTGGGGCTGCGTAAAGGCTCCCCTGGGGAGTTCACTTGTACCCAAAGCCTTCCTTTGGGGGCACTTTTGGATGGTCCTAACGGGCTCGCAATGCATTTCCTGGGGCCTGATTTTTCAGTCGTCATCGATGCCGGCTAGGGCTATGTTTAGGGATGCTCGGAAATAGCGAACCCGGAGGGTCCAGTTGCATGTGGGGCTGCGTAAAGGCTCCCCTGGGGAGTTCACTTGTACCCAAAGCCTTCCTTTGGGGGCACTTTTGAATGGGCGAAAAGGGCTCGCAACGCATTTCCTGGGGCCTGATTTTTCAGTCGTCATCGATGCCGGCTAAAGCTATGTTTAGGGATGCTCGGAAATAGCGAACCCGGAGGGTCCAGTTGCATGTGGGGCTGCGTAAAGGCTCCCCTGGGGAGTTCACTTGTACCCAAAGCCTTCCTTTGGTGACACTTTTGGATGGTCCAAATGGGCTTGCAACGCGTTTTCTGGGGCTCGGGTTTTCAGTCTTCTCCCATGCCGGCTAGGGATATATTTAGGGTTGCTCGGAAACAGCGAACCCGGAGGGTCCAGTTGCATGTGGGGCTGCGTAAAGGCTCCCCTGGGGAGTTCACTTGTACCCAAAGCCTTCCTTTGGGGGCACTTTTGAATGGACGAAAAGGGCTCGCAACGCATTTCCTGGGGCCTGATTTTTCAGTCGTCTCCGATGCCGGCTATGGCTATGTTTAGGTTTCTTCAGGAACAGCGAACCCGGAGGGTCCAGTTGCATGTGGGGCTCCGTAAAGGCTCCCCTGGGGAGATCACTTGTACCCAAAGCCTTCCTTTGCGGGCACTTTTGGATGGTCCAAAGGGGCTTGCAACGCATTTCCTGGGGCCTGATTTTTCACTCGTCTCCAATGCCGGCTAGGGCTACGTTTATGTTTGCTCATGAACAGCGAACCCGGAGGTTGCAGTTGCATGTGGGGCTGCTAAAGGCTCCCCTGGGGAGTTCTCTTGTACCCAAAGTCTTCCTTTGGGGGCACTTTTGGATGGTCCGAAACGGTTCGCAACGCATTTCCTGGGGCCTGATTTTTCACTTGTCTCCCATGACGGCTAGGGCTACGTTTAGGTTTGCTCAGGAACAGCGAACCCCGAGGGTCCAGTTGCATGTGGGGCTGCGTAAAGGCTCCCCTGGGGAGTTCACTTGTACCCAAAGCCTTCCTTTGGGGGCTCTTTTGGATGGGCGAAAAGTGCTCGGAACGCATTTCCTGGGGCCCGATTTTTCAGTCTTCTCCGATGACGGCTAGGGCTACGTTTAGGTTTGCTCATGAACAGTGAACCCGGAGGGTCCAGTTGCATGTGGGGCTGCGTAAAGGCTCCCCTGGGGAGTTCTCTTGTACCCAAAGTCTTCCTTTGGGGGCACATTTGGATGGGCGAAAAGGCCTCGGAACGCATTTCCTGGGGCCTGATTTTTCAGTCGTCATCGATGCCGGCTAGGGCTATGTTTAGGGATGCTCGGAAACAGCGAACCCGGAGGGTCCAGTTGCATGTGGGGCTGCGTAAAGGCTCCCCTGGGGAGTTCACTTGTACCCAAAGCCTTCCTTTGGGGGCACTTTTGGATGGTCCTAACGGGCTCGCAATGCATTTCCTGGGGCCTGATTTTTCAGTCGTCATCGATGCCGGCTAGGGCTATGTTTAGGGATGCTCGGAAATAGCGAACCCGGAGGGTCCAGTTGCATGTGGGGCTGCGTAAAGGCTCCCCTGGGGAGTTCACTTGTACCCAAAGCCTTCCTTTGGGGGCACTTTTGAATGGGCGAAAAGGGCTCGCAACGCATTTCCTGGGGCCTGATTTTTCAGTCGTCATCGATGCCGGCTAAAGCTATGTTTAGGGATGCTCAGAAACAGCGAACCCGGAGGGTCCAGTTGCATGTGGGGCTGCGTAAAGGCTCCCCTGGGGAGTTCACTTGTACCCAAAGCCTTCCTTTGGTGACACTTTTGGATGGTCCAAATGGGCTTGCAACGCGTTTTCTGGGGCTCGGGTTTTCAGTCTTCTCCCATGCCGGCTAGGGATATATTTAGGGTTGCTCAGAAACAGCGAACCCGGAGGGTCCAGTTGCATGTGGGGCTGCGTAAAGGCTCCCCTGGGGAGTTCACTTGTACCCAAAGCCTTCCTTTGGGGGCACTTTTGAATGGACGAAAAGGGCTCGCAACGCATTTCCTGGGGCCTGATTTTTCAGTCGTCTCCGATGCCGGCTATGGCTACGTTTAGGTTTGCTCAGGAACAGCGAACCCGGAGGTTGCAGTTGCATGTGGGGCTGCGTAAAGGCTCCCCTGGGGAGTTCACTTGTACCCAAAGCCTTCCTTTGCGGGCACTTTTGGATGGACGAAAAGGGCTTGCAACGCATTTCCTGGGGTCTGATTTTTCAGTCGTCATCGATGCCGGCTAGTGCTATGTTTAGGGATGCTCGGAAACATCGAACCCGGAGGGTCCAGTTGCATGTGGGGCTGCGTAAAGGCTCCCCTGGGGAGTTCACTTGTACCCAAAGCCTTCCTTTGGGGGCACTTTTGGATGGGCGAAAAGGGCTCGTAACGCATTTCCTGGGGCCTGATTTTTCAATCGTCTCCGATGACGGCTAGGGCTATGTTTAGGGATGCTCGGAAACAGCGAATCCGGAGGGTCCAGTTGCATGTGGGGCTGCGTAAAGGCTCCCCTGGGGAGTTCACTTGTACCCAAAGCCTTCCTTTGGGGGCACATTTGGATGGGCAAAAAGGGCTCGCAACACATTTCCTGGGGCCTGATTTTTCACTCGTCTCCGTTGCCGTCTAGGACTATGTTTAGGGATGCTCGGAAACAGCGAACCCGGAGGGTCCAGTTGCATGTGGGGCTGCGTAAAGGCTCCCCTGGGGAGTTCACTTGTACCCAAAGTCTTCCTTTGGGGGCACATTTGGATGGGCGAAAAGGGCTCGCAACGCATTTCCTGTGGCCTGATTTTTCACTCGTCTCCGAAAACGGCTAGGGCTACGTTTAGGTTTGTTCAGGAACAGCGATCCCGGAGGGTCCAGTTGCATGTGGGGCTGCGTAAAGGCTCCCCTGGGGAGATCACTTGTACCCAAAGCCTTCCTTTGCGGGCACTTTTGGATGGTCCAAAGGGGCTTGCAACGCATTTCCTGGGGCCAGATTTTTCAGTCGTCTCCGATGCCGGCTATGGCTACTTTTAGGTTTGCTCATGAACAGCGAACCCGGAGGTTGCAGTTGCATGTGGGGCTGCGTAAAGGCTCCCCTGGGGAGTTCTCTTGTACCCAAAGCCATCCTTTGGTGACACTTTTGGATGATCCAAAGGGGCTTGCAACGCGTTTTCTGGGGCCCGTGTTTTCAGTCTTCTCCCATGCCGGCTAGTGATTTATTTAGGGTTGCTCGGAAAATTCGAACCCGAAGGGTCCAGTTGCATGTGGGGCTGCGTAAAGGCTCCCCTGGGGAGTTCACTTGTACCCAAAGTCTTCCTTTGGGGGCTCTTTTGGATGGGCGAAAAGGCCTCGGAACGCATTTCCTGGGGCCTGATTTTTCACTCGTCTCCGATGACGGCTAGGGCTACGTTTAGGTTTGCTCACGAACAGCGAACCCGGAGGGTCCAGTTGCATGTGGGGCTGCGTAAAGGCTCCCCTGGGGAGATCACTTGTACCCAAAGCCTTCCTTTGCGGTCACTTTTGGATGGTCCAAAGGGGCTTGCAACGCATTTCCTGGGGCCTGATTTTTCAGTCGTCTCCGATGACGGCTATGGCTACGTTTAGGTTTGCTCATGAACAGCGAACCCGGAGGGTCCAGTTGCATGTGGGGCTGCTAAAGGCTCCCCTGGGGAGTTCACTTGTATCCAAAGCCTTCCTTTGGGGGCACTTTTGGATGGTCCAAAGGGGCTCCCAACGCATTTCCTGGGGCCTGATTTTTCAGTCGTCATCGATGCCGGCTAGGGCTATGTTTAGGGATGCTCGGAAACAGCGAACCCGGAGGGTCCAGTTGCATGTGGGGCTGCGTAAAGGCTCCCCTGGGGAGTTCACTTGTACCCAAAGCCTTCCTTTGGGGGCACTTTTGGATGGTCCTAACGGGCTCGCAATGCATTTCCTGGGGCCTGATTTTTCAGTCGTCATCGATGCCGGCTAGGGCTATGTTTAGGGATGCTCGGAAATAGCGAACCCGGAGGGTCCAGTTGCATGTGGGGCTGCGTAAAGGCTCCCCTGGGGAGTTCACTTGTACCCAAAGCCTTCCTTTGGGGGCACTTTTGAATGGACGAAAAGGGCTCGCAACGCATTTCCTGGGGCCTGATTTTTCATTCGTCTTCTATGCCGGCTAGGGCTATGTTTAGGGATGCTCGGAAACAGCGAACCCGAACGGTCCAGTTGCATGTGGGGCTGCGTAAAGGCTCCCCTGGTGAGTTCACTTGTACCCAAAGCCTTCCTTTGGGGGCACTTTTGGATGGGCGAAAAGGGCTCGGAACGCATTTCCTGGGGCCTGATTTTTCATTCGTCATCGATGCCGGCTAAAGCTATGTTTAGGGATGCTCAGAAACAGCAAACGCGGAGGGTCCAGTTGCATGTGGGGCTGCGTAAAGGCTCCCCTGGGGAGTTCACTTGTACCCAAAGCCTTCCTTTGGTGACACTTTTGGATGGTCCAAATGGGCTTGCAACGCGTTTTCTGGGGCTCGGGTTTTCAGTCTTCTCCCATGCCGGCTAGGGATATATTTAGGGTTGCTCGGAAACAGCGAACCCGGAGGGTCCAGTTGCATGTGGGGCTGCGTAAAGGCTCCCCTGGGGAGTTCTCTTGTACCCAAAGCCTTCCTTTGGGGGCACTTTTGGATGGGCGAAAAGGGCTCGTAACGCATTTCCTGGGGCCTGATTTTTCAGTCGTCATCGATGCCGGCTAGGGCTATGTTTAGGGATGCTCGGAAACAGCGAACCCGGAGGGTCCAGTTGCATGTGGGGCTGCGTAAAGGCTCCCCTGGGGAGTTCACTTGTACCCAAAGCCTTCCTTTGGGGGCACTTTTGGATGGGCGAAAAGGGCTCGGAACGCATTTCCTGGGGCCTGATTTTTCAGTCGTCTCCGAAGACGGCTAGGGCTATGTTTAGGTTTCTTCAGGAACAGCGAACCCGGAGGGTCCAGTTGCATGTGGGGCTGCGTAAAGGCTCCCCTGGGAGATCACTTGTACCCAAAGCCTTCCTTTGCGGGCACTTTTGGATGGTCCAAAGGGGCTTGCAACGCATTTCCTGGGGCCTGATTTTTCACTCGTCTCCGATGCCGGCTAGGGCTACGTTTAGGTTTGCTCATGAACAGCGAACCCGGAGGTTGCAGTTGCATGTGGGGCTGCTAAAGGCTCCCCTGGGGAGTTCTCTTGTACCCAAAGTCTTCCTTTGGGGGCACTTTTGGATGGGCGAAAAGGGCTCGGAACGCATTTCC
Source organism: Anas acuta (assembly GCF_963932015.1). Classification (NCBI taxonomy): domain Eukaryota; kingdom Metazoa; phylum Chordata; class Aves; order Anseriformes; family Anatidae; genus Anas; species Anas acuta. The sequence continues at coordinate 380,791 of NW_027076315.1, read as the reverse complement.
TGGGGCCTGATTTTTCACTTGTCTCCGATGACGGCTAGGGCTACGTTAAGGTTTGCTCAGGAACAGCGAACCCCGAGGGTCCAGTTGCATGTGGGGCTGCGTAAAGGCTCCCCTGGGGAGTTCACTTGTACCCAAAGCCTTCCTTTGGGGGCTCTTTTGGATGGGCGAAAAGTGCTCGGAACGCATTTCCTGGGGCCCGATTTTTCAGTCTTCTCCGATGACGGCTAGGGCTACGTTTAGGTTTGCTCATGAACAGTGAACCCGGAGGGTCCAGTTGCATGTGGGGCTGCGTAAAGGCTCCCCTGGGGAGTTCTCTTGTACCCAAAGTCTTCCTTTGGGGGCACATTTGGATGGGCGAAAAGGCCTCGGAACGCATTTCCTGGGGCCTGATTTTTCAGTCGTCATCGATGCCGGCTAGGGCTATGTTTAGGGATGCTCGGAAACAGCGAACCCGGAGGGTCCAGTTGCATGTGGGGCTGCGTAAAGGCTCCCCTGGGGAGTTCACTTGTACCCAAAGCCTTCCTTTGGGGGCACTTTTGGATGGTCCTAACGGGCTCGCAATGCATTTCCTGGGGCCTGATTTTTCAGTCGTCATCGATGCCGGCTAGGGCTATGTTTAGGGATGCTCGGAAATAGCGAACCCGGAGGGTCCAGTTGCATGTGGGGCTGCGTAAAGGCTCCCCTGGGGAGTTCACTTGTACCCAAAGCCTTCCTTTGGGGGCACTTTTGAATGGACGAAAAGGGCTCGCAACGCATTTCCTGGGGCCTGATTTTTCATTCGTCTTCGATGCCGGCTAGGGCTATGTTTAGGGATGCTCGGAAACAGCGAACCCGAAGGGTCCAGTTGCATGTGGGGCTGCGTAAAGGCTCCCCTGGGGAGTTCACTTGTACCCAAAGCCTTCCTTTGGGGGCACTTTTGAATGGGCGAAAAGGGCTCGCAACGCATTTCCTGGGGCCTGATTTTTCAGTCGTCATCGATGCCGGCTAAAGCTATGTTTAGGGATGCTCAGAAACAGCGAACCCGGAGGGTCCAGTTGCATGTGGGGCTGCGTAAAGGCTCCCCTGGGGAGTTCACTTGTACCCAAAGCCTTCCTTTGGGGGCACTTTTGGATGGTCCTAACGGGCTCGCAATGCATTTCCTGGGGCCTGATTTTTCAGTCGTCATCGATGCCGGCTAGGGCTATGTTTAGGGATGCTCGGAAATAGCGAACCCGGAGGGTCCAGTTGCATGTGGGGCTGCGTAAAGGCTCCCCTGGGGAGTTCACTTGTACCCAAAGCCTTCCTTTGGGGGCACTTTTGAATGGACGAAAAGGGCTCGCAACGCATTTCCTGGGGCCTGATTTTTCATTCGTCTTCTATGCCGGCTAGGGCTATGTTTAGGGATGCTCGGAAACAGCGAACCCGAAGGGTCCAGTTGCATGTGGGGCTGCGTAAAGGCTCCCCTGGTGAGTTCACTTGTACCCAAAGCCTTCCTTTGGTGACACTTTTGGATGGTCCAAATGGGCTTGCAACGCGTTTTCTGGGGCTCGGGTTTTCAGTCTTCTCCCATGCCGGCTAGGGATATATTTAGGGTTGCTCGGAAACAGCGAACCCGGAGGGTCCAGTTGCATGTGGGGCTGCGTAAAGGCTCCCCTGGGGAGTTCTCTTGTACCCAAAGCCTTCCTTTGGGGGCACTTTTGGATGGGCGAAAAGGGCTCGTAACGCATTTCCTGGGGCCTGATTTTTCAGTCGTCATCGATGCCGGCTAGGGCTATGTTTAGGGATGCTCGGAAACAGCGAACCCGGAGGGTCCAGTTGCATGTGGGGCTGCGTAAAGGCTCCCCTGGGGAGTTCACTTGTACCCAAAGCCTTCCTTTGGGGGCACTTTTGGATGGGCGAAAAGGGCTCGTAACGCATTTCCTGGGGCCTGATTTTTCAGTCGTCTCCGAAGACGGCTAGGGCTATGTTTAGGTTTCTTCAGGAACAGCGAACCCGGAGGGTCCAGTTGCATGTGGGGCTGCGTAAAGGCTCCCCTGGGAGATCACTTGTACCCAAAGCCTTCCTTTGCGGGCACTTTTGGATGGTCCAAAGGGGCTTGCAACGCATTTCCTGGGGCCTGATTTTTCACTCGTCTCCGATGCCGGCTAGGGCTACGTTTAGGTTTGCTCATGAACAGCGAACCCGGAGGTTGCAGTTGCATGTGGGGCTGCTAAAGGCTCCCCTGGGGAGTTCTCTTGTACCCAAAGTCTTCCTTTGGGGGCACTTTTGGATGGGCGAAAAGGGCTCGGAACGCATTTCCTGGGGCCTGATTTTTCACTTGTCTCCGATGACGGCTAGGGCTACGTTAAGGTTTGCTCAGGAACAGCGAACCCCGAGGGTCCAGTTGCATGTGGGGCTGCGTAAAGGCTCCCCTGGGGAGTTCACTTGTACCCAAAGCCTTCCTTTGGGGGCACTTTTGGATGGTCCTAACGGGCTCGCAATGCATTTCCTGGGGCCTGATTTTTCAGTCGTCATCGATGCCGGCTAGGGCTATGTTTAGGGATGCTCGGAAATAGCGAACCCGGAGGGTCCAGTTGCATGTGGGGCTGCGTAAAGGCTCCCCTGGGGAGTTCACTTGTACCCAAAGCCTTCCTTTGGGGGCACTTTTGAATGGACGAAAAGGGCTCGCAACGCATTTCCTGGGGCCTGATTTTTCATTCGTCTTCGATGCCGGCTAGGGCTATGTTTAGGGATGCTCGGAAACAGCGAACCCGAAGGGTCCAGTTGCATGTGGGGCTGCGTAAAGGCTCCCCTGGGGAGTTCACTTGTACCCAAAGCCTTCCTTTGGGGGCACTTTTGAATGGGCGAAAAGGGCTCGCAACGCATTTCCTGGGGCCTGATTTTTCAGTCGTCATCGATGCCGGCTAAAGCTATGTTTAGGGATGCTCAGAAACAGCGAACCCGGAGGGTCCAGTTGCATGTGGGGCTGCGTAAAGGCTCCCCTGGGGAGTTCACTTGTACCCAAAGCCTTCCTTTGGTGACACTTTTGGATGGTCCAAATGGGCTTGCAACGCGTTTTCTGGGGCTCGGGTTTTCAGTCTTCTCCCATGCCGGCTAGGGATATATTTAGGGTTGCTCGGAAACAGCGAACCCGGAGGGTCCAGTTGCATGTGGGGCTGCGTAAAGGCTCCCCTGGGGAGTTCTCTTGTACCCAAAGCCTTCCTTTGGGGGCACTTTTGGATGGGCAAAAAGGGCTCGTAACGCATTTCCTGGGGCCTGATTTTTCACTCGTCATCGATGCCGGCTAGGGCTATGTTTAGGGATGCTCGGAAACAGCGAACCCGGAGGGTCCAGTTGCATGTGGGGCTGCGTAAAGGCTCCCCTGGGGAGTTCACTTGTACCCAAAGCCTTCCTTTGGGGGCACTTTTGGATGGGCGAAAAGGGCTCGTAACGCATTTCCTGGGGCCTGATTTTTCAGTCGTCTCCGAAGACGGCTAGGGCTATGTTTAGGTTTCTTCAGGAACAGCGAACCCGGAGGGTCCAGTTGCATGTGGGGCTGCGTAAAGGCTCCCCTGGGGAGATCACTTGTACCCAAAGCCTTCCTTTGCGGGCACTTTTGGATGGTCCAAAGGGGCTTGCAACGCATTTCCTGGGGCCTGATTTTTCACTCGTCTCCAATGCCGGCTAGGGCTACGTTTAGGTTTGCTCATGAACAGCGAACCCGGAGGTTGCAGTTGCATGTGGGGCTGCTAAAGGCTCCCCTGGGGAGTTCTCTTGTACCCAAAGTCTTCCTTTGGGGGCACTTTTGGATGGGCGAAAAGGGCTCGGAACGCATTTCCTGGGGCCTGATTTTTCACTTGTCTCCGATGACGGCTAGGGCTACGTTAAGGTTTGCTCAGGAACAGCGAACCCCGAGGGTCCAGTTGCATGTGGGGCTGCGTAAAGGCTCCCCTGGGGAGTTCACTTGTACCCAAAGCCTTCCTTTGGGGGCTCTTTTGGATGGGCGAAAAGTGCTCGGAACGCATTTCCTGGGGCCCGATTTTTCAGTCTTCTCCGATGACGGCTAGGGCTACGTTTAGGTTTGCTCATGAACAGTGAACCCGGAGGGTCCAGTTGCATGTGGGGCTGCGTAAAGGCTCCCCTGGGGAGTTCTCTTGTACCCAAAGTCTTCCTTTGGGGGCACATTTGGATGGGCGAAAAGGCCTCGGAACGCATTTCCTGGGGCCTGATTTTTCAGTCGTCATCGATGCCGGCTAGGGCTATGTTTAGGGATGCTCGGAAACAGCGAACCCGGAGGGTCCAGTTGCATGTGGGGCTGCGTAAAGGCTCCCCTGGGGAGTTCACTTGTACCCAAAGCCTTCCTTTGGGGGCACTTTTGGATGGTCCTAACGGGCTCGCAATGCATTTCCTGGGGCCTGATTTTTCAGTCGTCATCGATGCCGGCTAGGGCTATGTTTAGGGATGCTCGGAAATAGCGAACCCGGAGGGTCCAGTTGCATGTGGGGCTGCGTAAAGGCTCCCCTGGGGAGTTCACTTGTACCCAAAGCCTTCCTTTGGGGGCACTTTTGAATGGACGAAAAGGGCTCGCAACACATTTCCTGGGGCCTGATTTTTCATTCGTCTTCGATGCCGGCTAGGGCTATGTTTAGGGATGCTCGGAAACAGCGAACCCGAAGGGTCCAGTTGCATGTGGGGCTGCGTAAAGGCTCCCCTGGGGAGTTCACTTGTACCCAAAGCCTTCCTTTGGGGGCACTTTTGAATGGGCGAAAAGGGCTCGCAACGCATTTCCTGGGGCCTGATTTTTCAGTCGTCATCGATGCCGGCTAAAGCTATGTTTAGGGATGCTCAGAAACAGCGAACCCGGAGGGTCCAGTTGCATGTGGGGCTGCGTAAAGGCTCCCCTGGGGAGTTCACTTGTACCCAAAGCCTTCCTTTGGTGACACTTTTGGATGGTCCAAATGGGCTTGCAACGCGTTTTCTGGGGCTCGGGTTTTCAGTCTTCTCCCATGCCGGCTAGGGATATATTTAGGGTTGCTCGGAAACAGCGAACCCGGAGGGTCCAGTTGCATGTGGGGCTGCGTAAAGGCTCCCCTGGGGAGTTCTCTTGTACCCAAAGCCTTCCTTTGGGGGCACTTTTGGATGGGCGAAAAGGGCTCGTAACGCATTTCCTGGGGCCTGATTTTTCAGTCGTCATCGATGCCGGCTAGGGCTATGTTTAGGGATGCTCGGAAACAGCGAACCCGGAGGGTCCAGTTGCATGTGGGGCTGCGTAAAGGCTCCCCTGGGGAGTTCACTTGTACCCAAAGTCTTCCTTTGGGGGCACATTTGGATGGGCAAAAAGGGCTCGCAACGCATTTCCTGGGGCCTGATTTTTCAGTCGTCTCCGATGACGGCTAGGGCTACGTTTAGGTTTGCTCATGAACAGTGAACCCGGAGGGTCCAGTTGCATGTGGGGCTGCGTAAAGGCTCCCCTGGGGAGTTCACTTGTATCCAAAGCCTTCCTTTGGGGGCACTTTTGGATGGTCCAAAGGGGCTCGCAACGCATTTCCTGGGGCCTGATTTTTCAGTCGTCTCCGATGACGGCTAGGGCTACGTTTAGGTTTGCTCAGGAACAGCGAACCCGGAGGGTCCAGTTGCATGTGGGGCTGCGTAAAGGCTCCCCTGGGGAGTTCACTTGTACCCAAAGCCTTCCTTTGGGGGCACTTTTGAATGGGCGAAAAGGGCTCGCAACGCATTTCCTGGGGCCTGATTTTTCAGTCGTCATCGATGCCGGCTAAAGCTATGTTTAGGGATGCTCAGAAACAGCGAACCCGGAGGGTCCAGTTGCATGTGGGGCTGCGTAAAGGCTCCCCTGGGGAGTTCACTTGTACCCAAAGCCTTCCTTTGGTGACACTTTTGGATGGTCCAAATGGGCTTGCAACGCGTTTTCTGGGGCTCGGGTTTTCAGTCTTCTCCCATGCCGGCTAGGGATATATTTAGGGTTGCTCGGAAACAGCGAACCCGGAGGGTCCAGTTGCATGTGGGGCTGCGTAAAGGCTCCCCTGGGGAGTTCTCTTGTACCCAAAGCCTTCCTTTGGGGGCACTTTTGGATGGGCGAATAGGGCTCGTAACGCATTTCCTGGGGCCTGATTTTTCAGTCGTCATCGATGCCGGCTAGGGCTATGTTTAGGGATGCTCGGAAACAGCGAACCCGGAGGGTCCAGTTGCATGTGGGGCTGCGTAAAGGCTCCCCTGGGGAGTTCACTTGTACCCAAAGCCTTCCTTTGGTGACACTTTTGGATGGTCCAAAGGGGCTTGCAACGCGTTTTCTGGGGCTCGGGTTTTCAGTCGACTTCGATGCCGGCTAGGGCTATGTTTAGGGATGCTCGGAAACAGCGAAACCGGAGGGTCCAGTTGCATGTGGGGCTGCGTAAAGGCTCCCCTGGGGAGTTCACTTGTACCCAAAGCCTTCCTTTGGGGGCACTTTTGGATGGGCGAAAAGGGCTAGTAACGCATTTACTGGGGCCTGATTTTTCAGTCGTCTCCGAAGACGGCTAGGGCTACGTTTAGGTTTCTTCAGGAACAGCGAACCCGGAGGGTCCAGTTGCATGTGGGGCTGTGTAAAGGCTCCCCTGGGGAGATCACTTGTACCCAAAGCCTTCCTTTGCGGGCACTTTTGGATGGTCCAAAGGGGCTTGCTACGCATTTCCTGGGGCCTGATTTTTCAGTCGTCTCCAATGCCGGCTAGGGCTACGTTTAGGTTTGCTCATGAACAGCGAACCCGGAGGTTGCAGTTGCATGTGGGGCTGCTAAAGGCTCCCCTGGGGAGTTCACTTGTACCCAAAGTCTTCCTTTGGGGGCACTTTTGGATGGTCCAAAATGGTTCGCAACGCATTTCCTGGGGCCTGATTTTTCACTTATCTCCGATGACGGCTAGGGCTACGTTTAGGTTTGCTCATGAACAGTGAACCCGGAGGGTCCAGTTGCATGTGGGGCTGCGTAAAGGCTCCCCTGGGGAGTTCTCTTGTACCCAAAGTCTTCCTTTGGGGGCACATTTGGATGGGTGAAAATGCCTCGGAACGCATTTCCTGGGGCCTGATTTTTCAGTCGTCTCCGATGACGGCTAGGGCTACGTTTAGGTTTGCTCAGGAACAGCGAACCCGGAGGGTCCAGTTGCATGTGGGGCTGCGTAAAGGCTCCCCTGGGGAGATCACTTGTACCCAAAGCCTTCCTTTGCGGGCACTTTTGGATGGTCCAAAGGGGCTTGCAACGCATTTCCTGGGGCCTGATTTTTCAGTCGTCTCCGATGACGGCTATGGCTACGTTTAGGTTTGCTCATGAACAGCGAACCCGGAGGGTCCAGTTGCATGTGGGGCTGCGTAAAGGCTCCCCTGGGGAGTTCACTTGTACCCAAAGCCTTCCTTTGGGGGCACTTTTGGATGGTCCTAACGGGCTCGCAATGCATTTCCTGGGGCCTGATTTTTCAGTCGTCATCGATGCCGGCTAGGGCTATGTTTAGGGATGCTCGGAAACAGCGAACCCGGAGGGTCCAGTTGCATGTGGGGCTGCGTAAAGGCTCCCCTGGGGAGTTCTCTTGTACCCAAAGCCTTCCTTTGGGGGCACTTTTGGATGGGCGAAAAGGGCTCGCAACGCATTTCCTGGGGCCTGATTTTTCAGTCGTCATCGATGCCGGCTAGGGCTATGTTTAGGGATGCTCAGAAACAGCGAACCCGGAGGGTCCAGTTGCATGTGGGGCTGCGTAAAGGCTCCCCTGGGGAGTTCACTTGTACCCAAAGCCTTCCTTTGGTGACACTTTTGGATGGTCCAAAGGGCCTTGCAACGCGTTTTCTGGGGCTCGGGTTTTCAGTCTTCTCCCATGCCAGCTAGGGATATATTTAGGGTTGCTCGGAAACAGCGAACCCGGAGGGTCCAGTTGCATGTGGGGCTGCGTAAAGGCTCCCCTGGGGAGTTCTCTTGTACCCAAAGCCTTCCTTTGGGGGCACTTTTGGATGGGCGAAAAGGGCTCGCAACGCATTTCCTGGGGCCTGATTTTTCAGTAGTCATCGATGCCGGCTAGGGCTATGTTTAGGGATGCTCGGAAACAGCGAACCCGGAGGGTCCAGTTGCATGTGGGGCTGCGTAAAGGCTCCCCTGGGGAGTTCACTTGTACCCAAAGTCTTTCTTTGGGGGCACATTTGCATGGGCAAAAAGGGCTCACAACGCATTTCCTGGGGCCTGATTTTTCAGTCTTCTCCCATGCCGGCTAGGGATATATTTAGGGTTGCTCGGAAACAGCGAACCCGGAGGGTCCAGTTGCATGTGGGGCTGCGTAAAGGCTCCCCTGGGGAGTTCACTTGTACCCAAAGTCTTCCTTTGGGGGCACATTTGGATGGGCGAAAAGGGCTCGCAACGCATTTACTGGGGCCTGATTTTTCAGTCATCTCTGAAGACGGCTAGGGCTACGTTTAGGTTTCTTCAGGAACAGCGAACCCGGAGGGTCCAGTTGCATGTGGGGCTGCGTAAAGGCTCCCCTGGGGAGATCACTTGTACCCAAAGCCTTCCTTTGCGGGCACTTTTGGATGGTCCAAAGGTGCTTGCAAGGCATTTCCTGGGGCCTAATTTTTCAGTCGTCTCCGATGCCGGCTAGGGCTACGTTTAGGTTTGCTCATGAACAGCGAACCCGGAGGTTGCAGTTGCATGTGGGGCTGCGTAAAGGCTCCCCTGGGGAGTTCTCTTGTACCCAAAGCCTTCCTTTGGTGACACTTTTGGATGGTCCAAAGGGGCTTGCAACGCGTTTTCTGGGGCCCGGATTTTCAGTCTTCTCCCTTTGCCGGCTAGGGATATATTTAGGGTTGGTCGGAAAAATCGAACCCGAAGGGTCCAGTTGCATGTGGGGCTGCGTAAAGGCTCCCCTGGGGAGTTCTCTTGTACCCAAAGCCTTCCTTTGGGGGCACTTTTGGATGGGCGAAAAGGGGCTCGCAACGCATTTCCTGGGACCTGATTTTTCAGTCGTTTTCGATGCCGGCTAGGGATATATTTAGGGATGCTCGGAAACAGCGAACCCGGAGGGTCCAGTTGCATGTGGGGCTGCGTAAAGGCTCCCCTGGGGAGTTCACTTGTACCCAAAGCCTTCCTTTGGGGGCACTTTTGGATGGGCGAAAAGGGCTCGTAACACATTCCTGTGGCCTTATTTTTCAGTCGTCTTCGATGCCGGCTAGGGCTATGTTTAGGGATGCTCGGAGACAGCGAACCCGGAGGGTCCAGTTGCATGTGGGGCTGCGTAAAGGCTCCTCTGGGGAGTTCACTTGTACCCAAAGCCTTCCTTTGGGGGCACTTTTGGATGGGCGAAAAGGGCTCGCAACGCATTTCCTGGGGCCTGATTTTTCATTCGTCTTCAATGCCGTCTAGGACTATGTTTAGTTTTGCTCAGGAACAGCGAACCCGGACGGTCCACTTGCATGTGGGGCTGCGTAAAGGCTCCCCTGGGGAATTCTCTTGTACCCAAAGTCTTCCTTTGGGGGGCACTTTTGGATGGTCCGAAACGGTTCGCAACGCATTTCCTGGGGCCTGATTTTTCATTCGTCTTCAATGCCGTCTAGGACTATGTTTAGGTTTGCTCATGAACAGTGAACCCGGAGGGTCCAGTTGCATGTGGGGCTGCGTAAAGGCTCCCCTGGGGAGTTCTCTTGTACCCAAAGCCTTCCTTTGCGGGCACATTTGGATGGGCGAAAAGGGCTCGTAACGCATTTCCTGGGGCCCGATTTTTCAGTCGTCATCGATGCCGGCTAGGGATATGTTTAGGGATGCTCGGAAACAGCGAACCCGGAGGGTCCAGTTGCATGTGGGGCTGCGTAAAGGCTCCCCTGGGGAGTTCACTTGTACCCAAAGCCTTCCTTTTTCGGCACTTTTGGATGGGCAAAAAGGGCTCGCAACGCATTTCCTGGGGCCTGATTTTTCACTCGTCTCCGATGCCGGCTAGGGATATGTTTAGGGATGCTCATGAACAGCGAACCCGGAGGGTCCAGTTGCATGTGGGGCTGCGTAAAGGCTCCCCTGGGGAGTTCACTTGTACCCAAAGCCTTCCTTTGGTGACACTTTTGGATGGTCCAAAGGGGCTTGCAACGCGTTTTCTGGAGCCCGGGTTTTCAGGCTTCTCCCATGCCGGCTAGTGATATATTTAGGGTTGCTCGGAAAAATCGAACCCGGAGGGTCCAGTTGCATGTGGGGCTGCGTAAAGGCTCCCCTGGGGAGTTCACTTGTACCCAAAGCCTTCCTTTGGTGACACTTTTGGATGGTCCAAAGGGGCTAGCAACGCGTTTTCTGGGGCTCTGGTTTTCAGTCTTCTCTCATGCCGGCTAGTGATTTATTTAGGTTTGCTCGAAAAAATCGAACCCGGAGGGTCCAGTTGCATGTGGGGCTGCGTAAAGGCTCCCCTGGGGAGTTCACTTGTACCCAAAGCCTTCCTTTGGGGCACTTTTGGATGGTCATAACGGGCTCGCAATGCATTTCCTGGGGCCTGATTTTTCAGTCGTCTCCGATGACGGCTAGGGCAACGTTTAGGTTTGCTCATGAACAGCGAACCCGGAGGTTGCAGTTGCATGTGGGGCTGCGTAAAGGCTCCCCTGGGGAGTTCTCTTGTACCCAAAGCCTTCCTTTGGTGACACTTTTGGATGGTCCAAAGGGGCTTGCAACGCGTTTTCTGGGGCCCGGGTTTTCAGTCTTCTCCCATGCCGGCTAGGGATATATTTAGGGTTGCTCGGAAAAATCGAACCTGAAGGGTCCAGTTGCATGTGGGGCTGCGTAAAGGCTCCCCTGGGGAGTTCACTTGTACCCAAAGCCTTCCTTTGGGGGCACATTTGGATGGGCGAAAAGGGCTCGCAACGCATTTCCTGTGGCCTGATTTTTCAGTCGTTTTCAATGCCCGCTAGGGCTATGTTTAGGGATGCTCGGAAACAGCGAACCCAAGGGTCCAGTTGCATGTGGGGCTGCGTAAAGGCTCCCCTGGGGAGTTCACTTGTACCCAAAACCTTCCTTTGGGGGCACATTTGGATGGGCGAAAAGGGCTTGCAACGCGTTTTCTGGGGCCCAGGTTTTCAGTATTCTCTCATGCCGGCTAGAGATATATTTAGGTTTGCTCGGAAAAATCGAACCCGGAGGGTCCAGTTGCATGTGGGGCTGCGTAAAGGCTCCCCTGGGGAGTTCACTTCTACCCAAAGCCTTCCTTTGGGGGCACTTTTGGATGGACGAAAAGGGCTTGGAACGCATTTCCTGGGGTCTGATTTTTCAATCGACTTCGATGCCGGCTAGGGCTACGTTTAGGGATGCTCGGAAACAGCGAACCCGGAGGGTCCAGTTGCATGTGGGGCTGCGTAAAGGCTCCCCTGGGGAGTTCTCTTGTACCCAAAGCCTTCCTTTGGTGACACTTTTGGATGGTCCAAAGGGGCTTGCAACGCGTTTTCTGGGGCCCGGGTTTTCAGTCTTCTCCCATGCCGGCTAGTGATATATTTAGGGATGCTCGGAAAAATCGAACCCGGAGGGTCCAGTTGCATGTGGGGCTGCGTAAAGGCTCCCCTGGGGAGTTCACTTGTACCCAAAGCCTTCCTTTGGGGGCACATTTGGATGGGCAAAAAGGGCTCGCAACGCATTTCCTGGGGCCTGATTTTTCAGTCGTCATCGATGCCGGCTAGGGCTATGTTTAGGGATGCTCGGAAACAGCGAACCCGAAGGGTCCAGTTGCATGTGGGGCTGCGTAAAGGCTCCCCTGGGGAGTTCACTTGTACCCAAAGCCTTTCTTTGAGGGCACTTTTGGATGATCCAACGGGGCTCGCAACGCATTTCCTGGGGCCTGATTTTTCAGTCGTCTCCGATGACGGCTAGGGCTACGTTTAGGTTTGCTCAGGAACAGCGAACCCCGAGGGTCCAGTTGCATGTGGGGCTGCGTAAAGGCTCCCCTGGGGAGTTCACTTGTACCCAAAGCCTTCCTTTGGGGGCACTTTTGGATGGACGAAAAGGGCTTGGAACGCATTTCCTGGGGTCTGATTTTTCATTCGACTACGATGCCGGCTAGGGCTATGTTTAGGGATGCTCGGAAACATCGAACCCGGAGGGTCCAGTTGCATGTGGGGCTGCGTAAAGGCTCCCCTGGGGAGTTCACTTGTACCCAAAGCCTTCCTTTGGGGGCACTTTTGGATGGGCGAAAAGGGCTCGTAACGCATTTCCTGGGCCCTCATTTTTCAGTCGTCATCGATGCCGGCTAGGGCTATGTTTAGGGATGCTCGGAAACAGCGAACCCGGAGGGTCCAGTTGCATGTGGGGCTGCGTAAAGGCTCCCCTGGGAAATTCTCTTGTACCCAAAGTCTTCCTTTGGGAGCACTTTTGGATGGTCCGAAACGGTTCGCAACGCATTTCCTGGGGCCTGATTTTTCAGTCGTCTCCGATGACGGCTAGGGCTACGTTTAGGTTTGCTCAGGAACAGCGAACCCGGAGGGTCCAGTTGCATGTGGGGCTGCGTAAAGGCTCCCCTGGGGAGTTCACTTGTACCCAAAGCCTTCCTTTGGTGACACTTTTGGATGGTCCAAATGGGCTTGCAACGCGTTTTCTGGGGCTCGGGTTTTCAGTCTTCTCCCATGCCGGCTAGGGATATATTTAGGGTTGCTCGGAAACAGCGAACCCGGAGGGTCCAGTTGCATGTGGGGCTGCGTAAAGGCTCCCCTGGGGAGTTCTCTTGTACCCAAAGCCTTCCTTTGGGGGCACTTTTGGATGGGCGAATAGGGCTCGTAACGCATTTCCTGGGGCCTGATTTTTCAGTCGTCATCGATGCCGGCTAGGGCTATGTTTAGGGATGCTCGGAAACAGCGAACCCGGAGGGTCCAGTTGCATGTGGGGCTGCGTAAAGGCTCCCCTGGGGAGTTCACTTGTACCCAAAGCCTTCCTTTGGTGACACTTTTGGATGGTCCAAAGGGGCTTGCAACGCGTTTTCTGGGGCTCGGGTTTTCAGTCGACTTCGATGCCGGCTAGGGCTATGTTTAGGGATGCTCGGAAACAGCGAAACCGGAGGGTCCAGTTGCATGTGGGGCTGCGTAAAGGCTCCCCTGGGGAGTTCACTTGTACCCAAAGCCTTCCTTTGGGGGCACTTTTGGATGGGCGAAAAGGGCTAGTAACGCATTTACTGGGGCCTGATTTTTCAGTCGTCTCCGAAGACGGCTAGGGCTACGTTTAGGTTTCTTCAGGAACAGCGAACCCGGAGGGTCCAGTTGCATGTGGGGCTGTGTAAAGGCTCCCCTGGGGAGATCACTTGTACCCAAAGCCTTCCTTTGCGGGCACTTTTGGATGGTCCAAAGGGGCTTGCTACGCATTTCCTGGGGCCTGATTTTTCAGTCGTCTCCAATGCCGGCTAGGGCTACGTTTAGGTTTGCTCATGAACAGCGAACCCGGAGGTTGCAGTTGCATGTGGGGCTGCTAAAGGCTCCCCTGGGGAGTTCACTTGTACCCAAAGTCTTCCTTTGGGGGCACTTTTGGATGGTCCAAAATGGTTCGCAACGCATTTCCTGGGGCCTGATTTTTCACTTATCTCCGATGACGGCTAGGGCTACGTTTAGGTTTGCTCATGAACAGTGAACCCGGAGGGTCCAGTTGCATGTGGGGCTGCGTAAAGGCTCCCCTGGGGAGTTCTCTTGTACCCAAAGTCTTCCTTTGGGGGCACATTTGGATGGGTGAAAATGCCTCGGAACGCATTTCCTGGGGCCTGATTTTTCAGTCGTCTCCGATGACGGCTAGGGCTACGTTTAGGTTTGCTCAGGAACAGCGAACCCGGAGGGTCCAGTTGCATGTGGGGCTGCGTAAAGGCTCCCCTGGGGAGATCACTTGTACCCAAAGCCTTCCTTTGCGGGCACTTTTGGATGGTCCAAAGGGGCTTGCAACGCATTTCCTGGGGCCTGATTTTTCAGTCGTCTCCGATGACGGCTATGGCTACGTTTAGGTTTGCTCATGAACAGCGAACCCGGAGGGTCCAGTTGCATGTGGGGCTGCGTAAAGGCTCCCCTGGGGAGTTCACTTGTACCCAAAGCCTTCCTTTGGGGGCACTTTTGGATGGTCCTAACGGGCTCGCAATGCATTTCCTGGGGCCTGATTTTTCAGTCGTCATCGATGCCGGCTAGGGCTATGTTTAGGGATGCTCGGAAACAGCGAACCCGGAGGGTCCAGTTGCATGTGGGGCTGCGTAAAGGCTCCCCTGGGGAGTTCTCTTGTACCCAAAGCCTTCCTTTGGGGGCACTTTTGGATGGGCGAAAAGGGCTCGCAACGCATTTCCTGGGGCCTGATTTTTCAGTCGTCATCGATGCCGGCTAGGGCTATGTTTAGGGATGCTCAGAAACAGCGAACCCGGAGGGTCCAGTTGCATGTGGGGCTGCGTAAAGGCTCCCCTGGGGAGTTCACTTGTACCCAAAGCCTTCCTTTGGTGACACTTTTGGATGGTCCAAAGGGCCTTGCAACGCGTTTTCTGGGGCTCGGGTTTTCAGTCTTCTCCCATGCCAGCTAGGGATATATTTAGGGTTGCTCGGAAACAGCGAACCCGGAGGGTCCAGTTGCATGTGGGGCTGCGTAAAGGCTCCCCTGGGGAGTTCTCTTGTACCCAAAGCCTTCCTTTGGGGGCACTTTTGGATGGGCGAAAAGGGCTCGCAACGCATTTCCTGGGGCCTGATTTTTCAGTAGTCATCGATGCCGGCTAGGGCTATGTTTAGGGATGCTCGGAAACAGCGAACCCGGAGGGTCCAGTTGCATGTGGGGCTGCGTAAAGGCTCCCCTGGGGAGTTCACTTGTACCCAAAGTCTTTCTTTGGGGGCACATTTGCATGGGCAAAAAGGGCTCACAACGCATTTCCTGGGGCCTGATTTTTCAGTCTTCTCCCATGCCGGCTAGGGATATATTTAGGGTTGCTCGGAAACAGCGAACCCGGAGGGTCCAGTTGCATGTGGGGCTGCGTAAAGGCTCCCCTGGGGAGTTCACTTGTACCCAAAGTCTTCCTTTGGGGGCACATTTGGATGGGCGAAAAGGGCTCGCAACGCATTTACTGGGGCCTGATTTTTCAGTCATCTCTGAAGACGGCTAGGGCTACGTTTAGGTTTCTTCAGGAACAGCGAACCCGGAGGGTCCAGTTGCATGTGGGGCTGCGTAAAGGCTCCCCTGGGGAGATCACTTGTACCCAAAGCCTTCCTTTGCGGGCACTTTTGGATGGTCCAAAGGTGCTTGCAAGGCATTTCCTGGGGCCTAATTTTTCAGTCGTCTCCGATGCCGGCTAGGGCTACGTTTAGGTTTGCTCATGAACAGCGAACCCGGAGGTTGCAGTTGCATGTGGGGCTGCGTAAAGGCTCCCCTGGGGAGTTCTCTTGTACCCAAAGCCTTCCTTTGGTGACACTTTTGGATGGTCCAAAGGGGCTTGCAACGCGTTTTCTGGGGCCCGGATTTTCAGTCTTCTCCCTTTGCCGGCTAGGGATATATTTAGGGTTGGTCGGAAAAATCGAACCCGAAGGGTCCAGTTGCATGTGGGGCTGCGTAAAGGCTCCCCTGGGGAGTTCTCTTGTACCCAAAGCCTTCCTTTGGGGGCACTTTTGGATGGGCGAAAAGGGGCTCGCAACGCATTTCCTGGGACCTGATTTTTCAGTCGTTTTCGATGCCGGCTAGGGATATATTTAGGGATGCTCGGAAACAGCGAACCCGGAGGGTCCAGTTGCATGTGGGGCTGCGTAAAGGCTCCCCTGGGGAGTTCACTTGTACCCAAAGCCTTCCTTTGGGGGCACTTTTGGATGGGCGAAAAGGGCTCGTAACACATTCCTGTGGCCTTATTTTTCAGTCGTCTTCGATGCCGGCTAGGGCTATGTTTAGGGATGCTCGGAGACAGCGAACCCGGAGGGTCCAGTTGCATGTGGGGCTGCGTAAAGGCTCCTCTGGGGAGTTCACTTGTACCCAAAGCCTTCCTTTGGGGGCACTTTTGGATGGGCGAAAAGGGCTCGCAACGCATTTCCTGGGGCCTGATTTTTCATTCGTCTTCAATGCCGTCTAGGACTATGTTTAGTTTTGCTCAGGAACAGCGAACCCGGACGGTCCACTTGCATGTGGGGCTGCGTAAAGGCTCCCCTGGGGAATTCTCTTGTACCCAAAGTCTTCCTTTGGGGGCACTTTTGGATGGTCCGAAACGGTTCGCAACGCATTTCCTGGGGCCTGATTTTTCATTCGTCTTCAATGCCGTCTAGGACTATGTTTAGGTTTGCTCATGAACAGTGAACCCGGAGGGTCCAGTTGCATGTGGGGCTGCGTAAAGGCTCCCCTGGGGAGTTCTCTTGTACCCAAAGCCTTCCTTTGCGGGCACATTTGGATGGGCGAAAAGGGCTCGTAACGCATTTCCTGGGGCCCGATTTTTCAGTCGTCATCGATGCCGGCTAGGGATATGTTTAGGGATGCTCGGAAACAGCGAACCCGGAGGGTCCAGTTGCATGTGGGGCTGCGTAAAGGCTCCCCTGGGGAGTTCACTTGTACCCAAAGCCTTCCTTTTTCGGCACTTTTGGATGGGCAAAAAGGGCTCGCAACGCATTTCCTGGGGCCTGATTTTTCACTCGTCTCCGATGCCGGCTAGGGATATGTTTAGGGATGCTCATGAACAGCGAACCCGGAGGGTCCAGTTGCATGTGGGGCTGCGTAAAGGCTCCCCTGGGGAGTTCACTTGTACCCAAAGCCTTCCTTTGGTGACACTTTTGGATGGTCCAAAGGGGCTTGCAACGCGTTTTCTGGAGCCCGGGTTTTCAGGCTTCTCCCATGCCGGCTAGTGATATATTTAGGGTTGCTCGGAAAAATCGAACCCGGAGGGTCCAGTTGCATGTGGGGCTGCGTAAAGGCTCCCCTGGGGAGTTCACTTGTACCCAAAGCCTTCCTTTGGTGACACTTTTGGATGGTCCAAAGGGGCTAGCAACGCGTTTTCTGGGGCTCTGGTTTTCAGTCTTCTCTCATGCCGGCTAGTGATTTATTTAGGTTTGCTCGAAAAAATCGAACCCGGAGGGTCCAGTTGCATGTGGGGCTGCGTAAAGGCTCCCCTGGGGAGTTCACTTGTACCCAAAGCCTTCCTTTGGGGGCACTTTTGGATGGTCATAACGGGCTCGCAATGCATTTCCTGGGGCCTGATTTTTCAGTCGTCTCCGATGACGGCTAGGGCAACGTTTAGGTTTGCTCATGAACAGCGAACCCGGAGGTTGCAGTTGCATGTGGGGCTGCGTAAAGGCTCCCCTGGGGAGTTCTCTTGTACCCAAAGCCTTCCTTTGGTGACACTTTTGGATGGTCCAAAGGGGCTTGCAACGCGTTTTCTGGGGCCCGGGTTTTCAGTCTTCTCCCATGCCGGCTAGGGATATATTTAGGGTTGCTCGGAAAAATCGAACCTGAAGGGTCCAGTTGCATGTGGGGCTGCGTAAAGGCTCCCCTGGGGAGTTCACTTGTACCCAAAGCCTTCCTTTGGGGGCACATTTGGATGGGCGAAAAGGGCTCGCAACGCATTTCCTGTGGCCTGATTTTTCAGTCGTTTTCAATGCCCGCTAGGGCTATGTTTAGGGATGCTCGGAAACAGCGAACCCAAGGGTCCAGTTGCATGTGGGGCTGCGTAAAGGCTCCCCTGGGGAGTTCACTTGTACCCAAAACCTTCCTTTGGGGGCACATTTGGATGGGCGAAAAGGGCTTGCAACGCGTTTTCTGGGGCCCAGGTTTTCAGTATTCTCTCATGCCGGCTAGAGATATATTTAGGTTTGCTCGGAAAAATCGAACCCGGAGGGTCCAGTTGCATGTGGGGCTGCGTAAAGGCTCCCCTGGGGAGTTCACTTCTACCCAAAGCCTTCCTTTGGGGGCACTTTTGGATGGACGAAAAGGGCTTGGAACGCATTTCCTGGGGTCTGATTTTTCAATCGACTTCGATGCCGGCTAGGGCTACGTTTAGGGATGCTCGGAAACAGCGAACCCGGAGGGTCCAGTTGCATGTGGGGCTGCGTAAAGGCTCCCCTGGGGAGTTCTCTTGTACCCAAAGCCTTCCTTTGGTGACACTTTTGGATGGTCCAAAGGGGCTTGCAACGCGTTTTCTGGGGCCCGGGTTTTCAGTCTTCTCCCATGCCGGCTAGTGATATATTTAGGGATGCTCGGAAAAATCGAACCCGGAGGGTCCAGTTGCATGTGGGGCTGCGTAAAGGCTCCCCTGGGGAGTTCACTTGTACCCAAAGCCTTCCTTTGGGGGCACATTTGGATGGGCAAAAAGGGCTCGCAACGCATTTCCTGGGGCCTGATTTTTCAGTCGTCATCGATGCCGGCTAGGGCTATGTTTAGGGATGCTCGGAAACAGCGAACCCGAAGGGTCCAGTTGCATGTGGGGCTGCGTAAAGGCTCCCCTGGGGAGTTCACTTGTACCCAAAGCCTTTCTTTGAGGGCACTTTTGGATGATCCAACGGGGCTCGCAACGCATTTCCTGGGGCCTGATTTTTCAGTCGTCTCCGATGACGGCTAGGGCTACGTTTAGGTTTGCTCAGGAACAGCGAACCCCGAGGGTCCAGTTGCATGTGGGGCTGCGTAAAGGCTCCCCTGGGGAGTTCACTTGTACCCAAAGCCTTCCTTTGGGGGCACTTTTGGATGGACGAAAAGGGCTTGGAACGCATTTCCTGGGGTCTGATTTTTCATTCGACTACGATGCCGGCTAGGGCTATGTTTAGGGATGCTCGGAAACATCGAACCCGGAGGGTCCAGTTGCATGTGGGGCTGCGTAAAGGCTCCCCTGGGGAGTTCACTTGTACCCAAAGCCTTCCTTTGGGGGCACTTTTGGATGGGCGAAAAGGGCTCGTAACGCATTTCCTGGGCCCTCATTTTTCAGTCGTCATCGATGCCGGCTAGGGCTATGTTTAGGGATGCTCGGAAACAGCGAACCCGGAGGGTCCAGTTGCATGTGGGGCTGCGTAAAGGCTCCCCTGGGAAATTCTCTTGTACCCAAAGTCTTCCTTTGGGAGCACTTTTGGATGGTCCGAAACGGTTCGCAACGCATTTCCTGG
Organism: Anas acuta; assembly: GCF_963932015.1. Classification (NCBI taxonomy): domain Eukaryota; kingdom Metazoa; phylum Chordata; class Aves; order Anseriformes; family Anatidae; genus Anas; species Anas acuta. The sequence goes on along the minus strand of NW_027076315.1, from coordinate 361,793 downwards.
GGCCTGATTTTTCAGTCGTCTCCGATGACGGCTAGGGCTACGTTTAGGTTTGCTCAGGAACAGCGAACCCGGAGGGTCCAGTTGCATGTGGGGCTGCGTAAAGGCTCCCCTGGGGAGTTCACTTGTACCCAAAGCCTTTTTTTGTGGACACTTTTGGATGGGCCAAAGGGGCTCGCAACGCATTTCCTGGGGCCTGATTTTTCAGTCGTCATCGATGCCGGCTAGGTCTATGTTTAGGGATGCTCGGAAACAGCGAACCCGGAGGGTCCAGTTGCATGTGGGGCTGCGTAAAGGCTCCCCTGGGGAGTTCACTTGTACCCAAAGCCTTCCTTTGGGGGCACTTTTGGATGGTCCTAACGGGCTCGCAACGCATTTCCTGGGGCCTGATTTTTCATTCGTCTTCGATGCCGGCTAGGGCTATGTTTAGGGATGCTCGGAAACAGCGAACCCGAAGGGTCCAGTTGCATGTGGGGCTGTGTAAAGGCTCCCCTGGGGAGTTCACTTGTACCCAAAGCCTTCCTTTGGGGGCACTTTTGGATGGTCCAAAGGGGCTCGCAACGCATTTCCTGGGGCCTGATTTTTCAGTCGTCTCCGATGACGGCTAGGGCTACGTTTAGGTTTTCTCAGGAACAGCGAACCCGGAGGGTCCAGTTGCATGTGGGGCTGCGTAAAGGCTCCCCTGGGGAGTTCACTTGTATCCAAAGCCTTCCTTTGGGGGCACTTTTGGATGGTCCAAAGGGGCTTGCAACGCATTTCCTGGGGTCTGATTTTTCAGTCGTCATCGATGCCGGCTAGGGCTATGTTTAGGGATGCTCGGAAACATCGAACCCGGAGGGTCCAGTTGCATGTGGGGCTGCGTAAAGGCTCCCCTGGGGAGTTCACTTGTACCCAAAGCCTTCCTTTGGTGACACTTTTGGATGGTCCAAAGGGGCTTGCAACGCGTTTTCTGGGGCTCGGGTTTCAAGTCTTCTCCCATGCCGGATAGGGATATATTTAGGGTTGTTCGGAAACAGCGAACCCGGAGGGTCCAGTTGCATGTGGGGCTGCGTAAAGGCTCCCCTGTGGAGTTCTCTTGTACCCAAAGCCTTCCTTTGGGGGCACATTTGGATGGGCGATAAGGGCTCGCAACGCATTTCCTGGGGCTTGATTTTTCAGTCGTCTTCTATGCCGGCTAGGGCTATGTTTAGGGATGCTCAGAAACATCGAACCCGGAGGGTCCAGTTGCATGTGGGGCTGCGTAAAGGCTCCCCTGGGGAGTTCACTTGTACCCAAAGCCTTCCTTTGGGGGCACTTTTGGATGGTCCAAAGAGGCTCGCAACGCATTTCCTGGGGCCTGATTTTTCAGACGTCATCGATGCCGGCTAGGGCTATGTTTAGGGATGCTCGGAAACAGCGAACCCGGAGGGTCCAGTTGCATGTGGGGCTGCGTAAAGGCTCCCCTGGGGAGTTCACTTGTACCCAAAGCCTTCCTTTGGGGGTACTTTTGGATGGACGAAAAGGGCTTGCAACGCATTTCCTGGGGTCTGATTTTTCAGTCGTCATCGATGCCGGCTAGGGCTATGTTTAGGGATGCTCGGAAACATCAAACCCGGAGGGTCCAGTTGCATGTGGGGCTGCGTAAAGGCTCCCCTGGGGAGTTCACTTGTACCCAAAGCCTTCCTTTGGGGGCACTTTTGGATGGGCAAAAAGGGCTCGTAACGCAATTCCTGGGGCCTGATTTTTCACTCGTCATCGATGCCGGCTAGGGCTATGTTTAGGGATGCTCGGAAACAGCGAACCCGGAGGGTCCAGTTGCATGTGGGGCTGCGTAAAGGCTCCCCTGGGGAGTTCACTTGTACCCAAAGCCTTCCTTTGGGGGCACATTTGGATGGGCAAAAAGGGCTCGCAACGCATTTCCTGTGGCCTGATTTTTCACTCGTCTCCGATGCCGTATAGGACTATGTTTAGGGATGCTCGGAAACAGCGAACCCGGAGGGTCCAGTTGCATGTGGGGCTGCGTAAAGGCTCCCCTGGGGAGTTCACTTGTACCCAAAGTCTTCCTTTGGGGGCACATTTGGATGGGCGAAAAGGGCTCGCAACGCATTTCCTGGGGCCTGATTTTTTAGTCGTCTCCGAAGACGGCTAGGGCTACGTTTAGGTTGGTTCAGGAACAGCGATCCCGGAGGGTCCAGTTTCAGGTGGGGCTGCGTAAAGGCTTCCCTGGGGAGTTCACTTGTACCCAAAGCCTTCCTTTGGTGATACTTTTGGATGGTCCAAATGGGCTTGCAACGCGATTTCTGGGGCTCGGGTTTTCAGTCTTCTCCCATGCCGGATAGGGATATATTTAGGGTTGCTCGGAAAAATCGAACCCGGAGGGTCCAGTTGCATGTGGGGCTGCGTAAAGGCTCCCCTGGGGAATTCTCTTGTACCCAAAGTCTTCCTTTGGGGGCACTTTTGGATGGTCCGAAACGGTTCGCAACGCATTTCCTGGGGCCTGATTTTTCACTTGTCTCCGATGACGGCTAGGGCTACGTTTAGGTTTGCTCAGGAACAGCGAACCCCGCGGGTCCAGTTGCATGTGGGGCTGCGTAAAGGCTCCCCTGGGGAGTTCACTTGTACCCAAAGCCTTCCTTTGGGGGCTCTTTTGGATGGGCGAAAAGGGCTCGGATCGCATTTCCTTGGGCCTGATTTTTCAGTCGTCTCCGATGACGGCTAGGGCTACGTTTAGGTTTGCTCATGAACAGTGAACCCAGAGGGTCCAGTTGCATGTGGGGCTGCGTAAAGGCTCCCCTGGGGAGTTCTCTTGTACCCAAAGCCTTCCTTTGCGGGCACATTTGGATGGGCGAAAAGGGCTCGTAACGCATTTGCTGGGGCCTGATTTTTCAGTCGTCATCGATGCCGGCTAGGGCTATGTTTAGGGATGCTCGGAAACAGCGAACCCGGAGGGTCCAGTTGCATGTGGGGCTGCGTAAAGGCTCCCCTGGGGAGTTCACTTGTACCCAAAGCCTTCCTTTGGGGGCACATTTGAATGGGCAAAAAGGGCTCGCAACGCATTTCCTGGGGCCTGATTTTTCACTCGTCTCCGATGCCGGCTAGGGCTATGTTTAGGGATGCTCGGAAACAGCGAACCCGGAGGGTCCAGTTGCATGTGGGGCTGCGTAAAGGCTCCCCTGGGGAGTTCTCTTGTACCCAAAGTCTTCCTTTGGGGGCACTTTTGGATGGTCCGAAACGGTTCGCAACGCATTTCCTGGGGCCTGATTTTTCACTCGTCTCCGATGACGGCTAGGGCTACGTTTAGGTTTGCTCATGAACAGCGAACCCGGAGGGTCCAGTTGCATGTGGGGCTGCGTAAAGGCTCCCCTGGGGAGTTCACTTGTACCCAAAGCCTTCCTTTGGGGGCACATTTGGATGGGCGAAAAGGGCTCGCAACGCATTTCCTGGGGCCTGATTTTTCACTCGTCTCCGAAGACGGCTAGGGCTACGTTTAGGTTTGTTCAGGAACAGCGATCCCGCAGGGTCCAGTTGCATGTGGGGCTGCGTAAAGGCTCCCCTGGGGAGAATACTTGTACCCAAAGCCTTCCTTTGCGGGCACTTTTGGATGGTCCAAAGGGGCTTGCAACGCATTTCCTGGGGCCTGATTTTTCAGTCGTCTCCGATGACGGCTAGGGCTACGTTTAGGTTTGCTCATGAACAGCGAACCCGGAGGTTGCAGTTGCATGTGGGGCTGCGTAAAGGCTCCCCTGGGGAGTTCTCTTGTACCCAAAGCCTTCCTTTGGTGACACTTTTGGATGGTCCAAAGGGGCTTGCAACGCGTTTTCTGGGGCCCGGGTTTTCAGTCTTCTCCCATGCCGGCTAGGGATATATTTAGGGTTGCTCGGAAAAATCGAACCTGAAGGGTACAGTTGCATGTGGGGCTGCGTAAAGGCTCCCCTGGGGAGTTCACTTGTACCCAAAGCCTTCCTTTGGGGGCACATTTGGATGGGCGAAAAGGGCTCGCAACGCATTTCCTGGGACCTGATTTTTCAGTCGTTTTCGATGCCCGCTAGGGCTATGTTTAGGGATGCTCGGAAACAGCGAACCCGGAGGGTCCAGTTGCATGTGGGGCTGCGTAAAGGCTCCCCTGGGGAGTTCACTTGTACCCAAAGCCTTCCTTTGGGGGCACTTTTGGATGGACGAAAAGGGCTTGCAACGCATTTCCTGGGGTCTGATTTTTCAGTCGACTTCGATGCCGGCTAGGGCTATGTTTAGGGATGCTCGGAAACAGCGAACCCGGAGGGTCCAGTTGCATGTGGGGCTGCGTAAAGGCTCCCCTGGGGAGTTCACTTGTACCCAAAGCCTTCCTTTGGGGGCACTTTTGGATGGGCGAAAAGGGCTCATAACGCATTTCCTGGGGCCTGATTTTTCAGTCGTCATCGATGCCGGCTAGGGCTATGTTTAGGGATGCTCGGAAACAGCGAACCCCGAGGGTCCAGTTGCATGTGGGGCTGCGTAAAGGCTCCCCTGGGGAGTTCACTTGTACCCAAAGCCTTCCTTTGGGGGCACATTTGGATGGGCAAAAAGGGCTCGCAACGCATTTCCTGGGGCCTGATTTTTCACACGTCTCCGATGCCGGCTAGGGCTATGTTTAGGGATGCTCGGAAACAGCGAACCCGGAGGGTCCAGTTGCATGTGGGGCTGCGTAAAGGCTCCCCTGGGGAGTTCTCTTGTACCCAAAGCCTTAATTTGGGGGCACTTTTGGATGGTCCAAAGGGGCTCTTAACGCATTTCCTGGGGCCTGATTTTTCAGTCGTCATCGATGCCGGCTAGGGCTATGTTTAGGGATGCTCGGAAACAGCGAACCCGGAGGGTCCAGTTGCATGTGGGGCTGCGTAAAGGCTCCCCTGGGGAGTTCACTTGTACCCAAAGCCTTCCTTTGGGGGCACTTTTGGATGGGCGAAAAGGGCTTGCAACGCGTTTCCTGGGGTCTGATTTTTCAGTCGTCATCGATGCCGGCTAGGGCTATGTTTAGGGATGCTCGGAAACATCGAACCCGGAGGGTCCAGTTGCATGTGGGGCTGCGTAAAGGCTCCCCTGGGGAGTTCACTTGTACCCAAAGCCTTAATTTGGGGGCACTTTTGGATGGTCCAAAGGGGCTCTTAACGCATTTCCTGGGGCCTGATTTTTCAGTCGTCTCCGATGACGGCTATGGCTACGTATAGGTTTGCTCAGGAACAGCGAACCCGGAGGGTCCAGTTGCATATGGGGCTGCGTAAAGGCTCCCCTGGGGAGTTCACTTGTACCCAAAGCCTTCCTTTGGGGGCACTTTTGTATGGGCGAAAAGGGCTCGCAACGCATTTCCTGGGGCCTGATTTTTCATTCTCTTCAATGCCGTCTAGGGCTATGTTTAGGGATGCTCGGAAACATCGAACCCGGAGGGTCCAGTTGCATGTGGGGCTGCGTAAAGGCTCCCCTGGGGAGTTCACTTGTACCCAAAGCCTTCCTTTGGTGATACTTTTGGATGGTCCAAAGGGGCTTGCAACGCGTTTTCTGGGGCCCGGGTTTTCAGTCTTCTCTCATGCCGGCTAGTGATTTATTTAGGTTTGCTCGGAACAATCGAACCCGGAGAGTCCAGTTGCATGTGGGGCTGCGTAAAGGCTCCCCTGGGGAGTTCACTTGTACCCAAAGCCTTCCTTTGGGGGCACTTTTGGATGGGCGAAAAGGGATTGCAACGCATTTCCTGGGGTCTGATTTTTCAGTCGACTTCGATGCCGGCTAGGGCTATGTTTAGGGATGCTCGGAAACATCGAACCCGGAGGGTCCAGTTGCATGTGGGGCTGCGTAAAGGCTCCCCTGGGGAGTTCACTTGTACCCAAAGCCTTCCTTTGGGGGCACATTTGGATGGGCAAAAAGGGCTCGCAACGCATTTCCTGGGGCCTGATTTTTCACTCGTCTCCGATGCCGGCTAGGGCTATGTTTAGGGATGCTTGGAAACAGCGAACCCGGAGGGTCCAGTTGCATGTGGGGCTGCGTAAAGGCTCCCCTGGGGAGTTCACTTGTACCCAAAGCCTTCCTTTGGGGGCACTTTTGGATGGACGAAAAGGGCTTGCAACGCATTTCCTGGGGTCTGATTTTTCAGTCGACTTCGATGCCGGCTAGGGCTATGTTTAGGGATGCTCGGAAACATCGAACCCGGAGGGTCCAGTTGCATGTGGGGCTGCGTAAAGGCTCCCCTGGGGAGTTCACTTGTACCCAAAGTCTTCCTTTGGGGGCACATTTGGATGGTCCAAAGGGGCTTGCAACGCGTTTTCTGGAGCCCGGGTTTTCAGGCTTCTCCCATGCCGGCTAGTGATATATTTAGGGTTGCTCGGAAAAATCGAACCCGGAGGGTCCAGTTGCATGTGGGGCTGCGTAAAGTCTCCCCTGGGGAGTTCACTTGTACCCAAAGTCTTCCTTTGGGGGCACATTTGGATGGGCGAAAAGGGCTTGCAACGCGTTTTCTGGGGCCCAGGTTTTCAGTCTTCTCTCTTGCCGGCTAGTGATATATTTAGGTTTGCTCAGAAAAAATCGAACCCGGAGGGTCCAGTTGCATGTGGGGCTGCGTAAAGGCTCCCCTGGGGAGTTCACTTGTACCCAAAGCCTTCCTTTGGGGGCACTTTTGGATGGGCGAAAAGGGCTTGCAACGCGTTTCCTGCGGTCTGATTTTTCAGTCGTCATCGATGCCGGCTAGTGCTATGTTTAGGGATGCTCGGAAACATCGAACCCGGAGGGTCCAGTTGCATGTGGGGCTGCGTAAAGGCTCCCCTGGGGAGTTCACTTGTACCCAAAGCCTTCCTTTGGTGATACTTTTGGATGGTCCAAAGGGGCTTGCAACGCGTTTTCTGGGGCCCGGGTTTTCAGTCTTCTCTCATGCCGGCTAGTGATTTATTTAGGTTTGCTCGGAACAATCGAACCCGGAGGGTCCAGTTGCATGTGGGGCTGCGTAAAGGCTCCCCTGGGGAGTTCACTTGTACCCAAAGCCTTAATTTGGGGGCACTTTTGGATGGTCCAAAGGGGCTTGCAACGCGTTTTCTGGGGCCCGGGTTTTCAGTCTTCTCTCATGCCGGCTAGTGATTTATTTAGGTTTGCTCGGAACAATCGAACCCGGAGGGTCCAGTTGCATGTGGGGCTGCGTAAAGGCTCCCCTGGGGAGTTCACTTGTACCCAAAGCCTTCCTTTGGGGGCACTTTTGGATGGGCGAAAAGGGATTGCAACGCATTTCCTGGGGTCTGATTTTTCAGTCGACTTCGATGCCGGCTAGGGCTATGTTTAGGGATGCTCGGAAACAGCGAACCCGGAGGGTCCAGTTGCATGTGGGGCTGCGTAAAGGCTCCCCTGGGGAGTTCACTTGTACCCAAAGCCTTCCTTTGGGGGCACATTTGGATGGGCAAAAAGGGCTCGCAACGCATTTCCTGGGGCCTGATTTTTCACTCGTCTCCGATGCCGGCTAGGGCTATGTTTAGGGATGCTCGGAGACAGCGAACCCGGAGGGTCCAGTTGCATGTGGGGCTGCGTAAAGGCTCCCCTGGGGAGTTCTCTTGTACCCAAAGTCTTCCTTTGGGGGCACATTTGGATGGGCGAAAAGGGCTTGCAATGCATTTCCTGGGGCCTGATTTTTCAGTCGTCTCCGATGACGGCTAGGGCTACGTTTAGGTTTGCTCAGGAACAGCGAACCCGGAGGGTCCAGTTGCATGTGGGGCTGCGTAAAGGCTCCCCTGGGGAGTTCACTTGTACCCAAAGTCTTCCTTTGGGGGCACATTTGGATGGTCCAAAGGGGCTTGCAACGCGTTTTCTGGAGCCCGGGTTTTCAGGCTTCTCCCATGCCGGCTAGTGATATATTTAGGGTTGCTCGGAAAAATCGAACCCGGAGGGTCCAGTTGCATGTGGGGCTGCGTAAAGGCTCCCCTGGGGAGTTCACTTGTACCCAAAGTCTTCCTTTGGGGGCACATTTGGATGGGCGAAAAGGGCTTGCAACGCGTTTTCTGGGGCTCGGGTTTTCAGTCTTCTCCCATGCCGGATAGGGATATATTTAGGGTTGCTCGGAAAAATCGAACCCGGAGGGTCCAGTTGCATGTGGGGCTGCGTAAAGGCTCCCCTGGGGAGTTCTCTTGTACCCAAAGCCTTCCTTTGGGGGCACATTTGGATGGGCGAAAAGGGCTCGCAACGCATTTCCTGGGGCTTGATTTTTGAGTCGTCTTCTATGCCGGCTAGGGCTATGTTTAGGGATGCTCGGAAACATCGAACCCGGAGGGTCCAGTTGCATGTGGGGCTGCGTAAAGGCTCCCCTGGGGAGTTCACTTGTACCCAAAGCCTTCCTTTGGTGATACTTTTGGATGGTCCAAAGGGGCTTGCAACGCGTTTTCTGGGGCCCGGGTTTTCAGTCTTCTCTCATGCCGGCTAGTGATTTATTTAGGTTTGCTCGGAACAATCGAACCCGGAGGGTCCAGTTGCATGTGGGGCTGCGTAAAGGCTCCCCTGGGGAGTTCACTTGTACCCAAAGCCTTCCTTTGGGGGCACTTTTGGATGGACGAAAAGGGCTTGCAACGCATTTCCTGGGGTCTGATTTTTCAGTCGACTTCGATGCCGGCTAGGGCTATGTTTAGGGATGCTCGGAAACATCGAACCCGGAGGGTCCAGTTGCATGTGGGGCTGCGTAAAGGCTCCCCTGGGGAGTTCACTTGTACCCAAAGTCTTCCTTTGGGGGCACATTTGGATGGTCCAAAGGGGCTTGCAACGCGTTTTCTGGAGCCCGGGTTTTCAGGCTTCTCCCATGCCGGCTAGTGATATATTTAGGGTTGCTCGGAAAAATCGAACCCGGAGGGTCCAGTTGCATGTGGGGCTGCGTAAAGGCTCCCCTGGGGAGTTCACTTGTACCCAAAGCCTTCCTTTGGGGGCACTTTTGGATGTGCGAAAAGGGCTCGCAACGCATTTCCTGGGACCTGATTTTTCAGTCATTTTCGATGCCGGCTAGTGATATGTTTAGGGATGCTCGGAAACATCGAACCCGGAGGGTCCAGTTGCATGTGGGGCTGCGTAAAGGCTCCCCTGGGGAGTTCACTTGTACCCAAAGTCTTCCTTTGGGGGCACATTTGGATGGTCCAAAGGGGCTTGCAACGCGTTTTCTGGAGCCCGGGTTTTCAGGCTTCTCCCATGCCGGCTAGTGATATATTTAGGGTTGCTCGGAAAAATCGAACCCGGAGGGTCCAGTTGCATGTGGGGCTGCGTAAAGGCTCCCCTGGGGAGTTCACTTGTACCCAAAGTCTTCCTTTGGGGGCACATTTGGATGGGCGAAAAGGGCTTGCAACGCGTTTTCTGGGGCTCGGGTTTTCAGTCTTCTCCCATGCCGGATAGGGATATATTTAGGGTTGTTCGGAAACAGCGAACCCGGAGGGTCCAGTTGCATGTGGGGCTGCGTAAAGGCTCCCCTGGGGAGTTCTCTTGTACCCAAAGCCTTCCTTTGGGGGCACATTTGGATGGGCGAAAAGGGCTCGCAACGCATTTCCTGGGGCTTGATTTTTGAGTCGTCTTCTATGCCGGCTAGGGCTATGTTTAGGGATGCTCGGAAACAGCGAACCCGGAGGGTCCAGTTGCATGTGGGGCTGCGTAAAGGCTCCCCTGGGGAGTTCACTTGTACCCAAAGCCTTCCTTTGGTGATACTTTTGGATGGTTTAAAGGGGCTTGCAACGCGTTTTCTGGGGCCCGGGTTTTCAGTCTTCTCTCATGCCGGCTAGTGATTTATTTAGGTTTGCTCGGAACAATCGAACCCGGAGGGTCCAGTTGCATGTGGGGCTGCGTAAAGGCTCCCCTGGGGAGTTCACTTGTACCCAAAGCCTTCCTTTGGGGGCACTTTTGGATGGACGAAAAGGGCTTGCAACGCATTTCCTGGGGTCTGATTTTTCAGTCGACTTCGATGCCGGCTAGGGCTATGTTTAGGGATGCTCGGAAACATCGAACCCGGAGGGTCCAGTTGCATGTGGGGCTGCGTAAAGGCTCCCCTGGGGAGTTCACTTGTACCCAAAGCCTTCCTTTGGGGGCACATTTGGATGGTCCAAAGGGGCTTGCAACGCGTTTTCTGGAGCCCGGGTTTTCAGGCTTCTCCCATGCCGGCTAGTGATATATTTAGGGTTGCTCGGAAAAATCGAACCCGGAGGGTCCAGTTGCATGTGGGGCTGCGTAAAGGCTCCCCTGGGGAGTTCACTTGTACCCAAAGCCTTAATTTGGGGGCACTTTTGGATGGTCCAAAGGGGCTTGCAACGCGTTTTCTGGGGCCCGGGTTTTCAGTCTTCTCTCATGCCGGCTAGTGATTTATTTAGGTTTGCTCGGAACAATCGAACCCGGAGGGTCCAGTTGCATGTGGGGCTGCGTAAAGGCTCCCCTGGGGAGTTCACTTGTACCCAAAGCCTTCCTTTGGGGGCACTTTTGGATGGGCGAAAAGGGATTGCAACGCATTTCCTGGGGTCTGATTTTTCAGTCGACTTCGATGCCGGCTAGGGCTATGTTTAGGGATGCTCGGAAACAGCGAACCCGGAGGGTCCAGTTGCATGTGGGGCTGCGTAAAGGCTCCCCTGGGGAGTTCACTTGTACCCAAAGCCTTCCTTTGGGGGCACATTTGGATGGGCAAAAAGGGCTCGCAACGCATTTCCTGGGGCCTGATTTTTCACTCGTCTCCGATGCCGGCTAGGGCTATGTTTAGGGATGCTTGGAAACAGCGAACCCGGAGGGTCCAGTTGCATGTGGGGCTGCGTAAAGGCTCCCTGGGGAGTTCTCTTGTACCCAAAGTCTTCCTTTGGGGGCACATTTGGATGGGCGAAAAGGGCTTGCAATGCATTTCCTGGGGCCTGATTTTTCAGTCGTCTCCGATGACGGCTAGGGCTACGTTTAGGTTTGCTCAGGAACAGCGAACCCTGAGGGTCCAGTTGCATGTGGGGCTGCGTAAAGGCTCCCCTGGGGAGTTCACTTGTACCCAAAGTCTTCCTTTGGGGGCACATTTGGATGGTCCAAAGGGGCTTGCAACGCGTTTTCTGGAGCCCGGGTTTTCAGGCTTCTCCCATGCCGGCTAGTGATATATTTAGGGTTGCTCGGAAAAATCGAACCCGGAGGGTCCAGTTGCATGTGGGGCTGCGTAAAGGCTCCCCTGGGGAGTTCACTTGTACCCAAAGTCTTCCTTTGGGGGCACATTTGGATGGGCGAAAAGGGCTTGCAACGCGTTTTCTGGGGCTCGGGTTTTCAGTCTTCTCCCATGCCGGATAGGGATATATTTAGGGTTGCTCGGAAAAATCGAACCCGGAGGGTCCAGTTGCATGTGGGGCTGCGTAAAGGCTCCCCTGGGGAGTTCTCTTGTACCCAAAGCCTTCCTTTGGGGGCACATTTGGATGGGCGAAAAGGGCTCGCAACGCATTTCCTGGGGCTTGATTTTTGAGTCGTCTTCTATGCCGGCTAGGGCTATGTTTAGGGATGCTCGGAAACAGCGAACCCGGAGGGTCCAGTTGCATGTGGGGCTGCGTAAAGGCTCCCCTGGGGAGTTCACTTGTACCCAAAGCCTTCCTTTGGTGATACTTTTGGATGGTCCAAAGGGGCTTGCAACGCGTTTTCTGGGGCCCGGGTTTTCAGTCTTCTCTCATGCCGGCTAGTGATTTATTTAGGTTTGCTCGGAACAATCGAACCCGGAGGGTCCAGTTGCATGTGGGGCTGCGTAAAGGCTCCCCTGGGGAGTTCACTTGTACCCAAAGCCTTCCTTTGGGGGCACTTTTGGATGGACGAAAAGGGCTTGCAACGCATTTCCTGGGGTCTGATTTTTCAGTCGACTTCGATGCCGGCTAGGGCTATGTTTAGGGATGCTCGGAAACATCGAACCCGGAGGGTCCAGTTGCATGTGGGGCTGCGTAAAGGCTCCCCTGGGGAGTTCACTTGTACCCAAAGTCTTCCTTTGGGGGCACATTTGGATGGTCCAAACGGGCTTGCAACGCGTTTTCTGGGGCCCGGGTTTTCAGTCTTCTCTCATGCCGGCTAGTGATTTATTTAGGTTTGCTCGGAACAATCGAACCCGGAGGGTCCAGTTGCATGTGGGGCTGCGTAAAGGCTCCCCTGGGGAGTTCACTTGTACCCAAAGCCTTCCTTTGGGGGCACTTTTGGATGGACGAAAAGGGCTTGCAACGCATTTCCTGGGGTCTGATTTTTCAGTCGACTTCGATGCCGGCTTGGGCTATGTTTAGGGATGCTCGGAAACATCGAACCCGGAGGGTCCAGTTGCATGTGGGGCTGCGTAAAGGCTCCCCTGGGGAGTTCACTTGTACCCAAAGTCTTCCTTTGGGGGCACATTTGGATGGTCCAAAGGGGCTTGCAACGCGTTTTCTGGAGCCCGGGTTTTCAGGCTTCTCCCATGCCGGCTAGGGATATATTTAGGGTTGCTCGGAAAAATCGAACCCGGAGGGTCCAGTTGCATGTGGGGCTGCGTAAAGGCTCCCCTGGGGAGTTCACTTTTACCCAAAGTCTTCCTTTGGGGGCACATTTGGATGGGCGAAAAGGGCTTGCAACGCGTTTTCTGGGGCCCAGGTTTTCAGTCTTCTCTCATGCCGGCTAGTGATATATTTAGGTTTGCTCAGAAAAAATCGAACCCGGAGGGTCCAGTTGCATGTGGGGCTGCGTAAAGGCTCCCCTGGGGAGTTCACTTGTACCCAAAGCCTTCCTTTGGGGGCACTTTTGGATGGGCGAAAAGGGATTGCAACGCATTTCCTGGGGTCTGATTTTTCAGTCGTCATCGATGCCGGCTAGTGATATGTTTAGGGATGCTCGGAAACATCGAACCCGGAGGGTCCAGTTGCATGTGGGGCTGCGTAAAGGCTCCCCTGGGGAGATCACTTGTACCCAAAGCCTTCCTTTGCGGGCACTTTTGGATGGTCCAAAGGGGCTTGCAACGCATTTCCTGGGGCCTGGTTTTTCAATCGTCTCCGATGCCGGCTATGGCTACGTTTAGGTTTGCTCATGAACAGCGAACCCGGAAATTGCAGTTGCATGTGGGGCTGCGTAAAGGCTCCCCTGGGGAGTTCACTTGTACCCAAAGCCTTCCTTTGGGGGCACTTTTGGATGTGCGAAAAGGGCTCGCAACGCATTTCCTGGGACCTGATTTTTCAGTCATTTTCGATGCCGGCTAGTGATATGTTTAGGGATGCTCGGAAACAGCGAACCCGGAGGGTCCAGTTGCATGTGGGGCTGCGTAAAGGCTCCCCTGGGGAGTTCACTTGTACCCAAAGTCTTCCTTTGGGGGCACATTTGGATGGGCGAAAAGGGCTCGTAACGCATTCCTGGGGCCTGATTTTTCAGTCGTCTTCGATGCCGGCTAGGGCTATGTTTAGGGATGCTCGGAGACAGCGAACCCGGAGGGTCCAGTTGCATGTGGGGCTGTGTAAAGGCTCCCCTGGGGAGTTCACTTGTACCCAAAGCCTTCCTTTGGGGGCACTTTTGGATGGACGAAAAGGGCTTGCAACGCATTTCCTGGGGTCTGATTTTTCAGTCGACTTCGATGCCGGCTAGGGTTAGTTTAGGGATGCTCGGAAACATCGAACCCGGAGGGTCCAGTTGCATGTGGGGCTGCGTAAAGGCTCCCCTGGGGAGTTCACTTGTACCCAAAGCCTTCCTTTGGTTGCACTTTTGGATGGGCGAAAAGGGGCTTGCAACGCATTTCCTGGGGTCTGATTTTTCAGTCGTCATCGATGCCGGCTAGTGATATGTTTAGGGATGCTCGGAAACATCGAACCCGGAGGGTCCAGTTGCATGTGGGTCTGCGTAAAGGCTCCCCTGGGGAGTTCACTTGTACCCAAAGTCTTCCTTTGGGGGCAGTTTTGGATGGGCGAAAAGGGCTCGTAACGCATTTCCTGGGGCCTGATTTTTCAGTCGTCATCGATGCCGGCTAGGGCTATGTTTAGGGATGCTCGGAAACAGCGAATCCGGAGGGTCCATTGGAATGTGGGGCTGCGTAAAGGCTCCCCTGGGGAGTTCACTTGTACCCAAAGCCTTCCTTTGGGGGCACTTTTGGATGGGCAAAAAGGGCTCGCAACGCATTTCCTGGGGCCTGATTTTTCACTCGTCTCCGATGCCGTCTAGGACTATGTTTAGGGATGCTCGGAAACAGCGAACCCGGAGGGTCCAGTTGCATGTGGGGCTGCGTAAAGGCTCCCCTGGGGAGTTCACTTGTACCCAAAGTCTTCCTTTGGGGGCACATTTGGATGGGCGAAAAGGGCTCGCAACGCATTTCCTGTGGCCTGATTTTTCACTCGTCTCCGAAGACGGCTAGGGCTACATTTAGGTTTGCTCATGAACAGCGAACCCGGAGGTTGCAGTTGCATGTGGGGCTGCGTAAAGGCTCCCCTGGGGAGTTCTCTTGTACCCAAAGCCTTCCTTTGGTGAAACTTTTGGATGGTCCAAAGGGGCTTGCAACGCGTTTTCTGGGGCCCGGGTTTTCAGGCTTCTCCCATGCCGGATAGGGATATATTTAGGGTTGCTCGGAAAAATCGAACCCGAAGGGTCCAGTTGCATGTGGGGCTGCGTAAAGGCTCCCCTGGGGAGTTCACTTGTACCCAAAGCCTTCCTTTGGGGGCACTTTTGGATGGGCAAAAAGGGCTCGCAACGCATTTCCTGGGACCTGATTTTTCAGTCATTTTCGATGCCGGCTAGGGCTATGTTTAGGGATGCTCGGAGACAGCGAACCCGGAGGGTCCAGTTGCATGTGGGGCTGCGTAAAGGCTCCCCTGGGGAGTTCACTTGTACCCAAAGCCTTCCTTTGGGGCACTTTTGGATGGACGAAAAGGGCTTGCAACGCATTTCCTGGGGTCTGATTTTTCAGTCGACTTCGATGCCGGCTAGGGCTATGTTTAGGGATGCTCGGAAACATCGAACCCGGAGGGTCCAGTTGCATGTGGGGCTGCGTAAAAACTCCCCTGGGGAGTTCACTTGTACCCAAAGCCTTCCTTTGGGGGCACTTTTGGATGTGCGAAAAGGGCTCGTAACGCATTTTTTGGGGTCTGATTTTTCAGTCGTCATCGATGCCGGCTAGGGCTATGTTTAGGGATGCTCGGAAACAGCGAACCCGGAGGGTCCAGTTGCATGTGGGGCTGCGTAAAGGCTCCCCTGGGGAGTTCACTTGTACCCAAAGTCTTCCTTTGGGGGCACATTTGGATGGTCCAAAGGGGCTTGCAACGCGTTTTCTGGAGCCCGGGTTTTCAGGCTTCTCCCATGCCGGCTAGTGATATATTTAGGGTTGCTCGAAAATCGAACCCGGAGGGTCCAGTTGCATGTGGGGCTGCGTAAAGGCTCCCCTGGGGAGTTCACTTGTACCCAAAGTCTTCCTTTGGGGGCACATTTGGATGGGCGAAAAGGGCTTGCAACGCGTTTTCTGGGGCCCAGGTTTTCAGTCTTCTCTCATGCCGGCTAGTGATATATTTAGGTTTGCTCAGAAAAAATCGAACCCGGAGGGTCCAGTTGCATGTGGGGCTGCGTAAAGGCTCCCCTGGGGAGTTCACTTGTACCCAAAGCCTTCCTTTGGGGGCACTTTTGGATGGGCGAAAAGGGGCTTGCAACGCATTTCCTGGGCCTGATTTTTCACTCGTCATCGATGCCGGCTAGTGATATGTTTAGGGATGCTCGGAAACATCGAACCCGGAGGGTCCAGTTGCATGTGGGGCTGCGTAAAGGCTCCCCTGGGGAGTTCACTTGTACCCAAAGTCTTCCTTTGGGGGCACTTTTGGATGGGCGAAAAGGGCTCGCAACGCATTTCCTGGGGCCTGATTTTTCAGTCGTCATCGATGCCGGCTAGGGCTATGTTTAGGGATGCTCGGAAACAGCGAACCCGGAGGGTCCAGTTGCATGTGGGGCTGCGTAAAGGCTCCCCTGGGGAGTTCACTTGTACCCAAAGTCTTCCTTTGGGGGCACATTTGGATGGTCCAAAGGGGCTTGCAACGCGTTTTCTGGAGCCCGGGTTTTCAGGCTTCTCCCATGCCGGCTAGTGATATATTTAGGGTTGCTCGGAAAAATCGAACCCGGAGGGTCCAGTTGCATGTGGGGCTGCGTAAAGGCTCCCCTGGGGAGTTCACTTGTACCCAAAGTCTTCCTTTGGGGGCACATTTGGATGGGCGAAAAGGGCTTGCAACGCGTTTTCTGGGGCCCAGGTTTTCAGTCTTCTCTCATGCCGGCTAGTGATATATTTAGGTTTGCTCAGAAAAAATCGAACCCGGAGGGTCCAGTTGCATGTGGGGCTGCGTAAAGGCTCCCCTGGGGAGTTCACTTGTACCCAAAGCCTTCCTTTGGGGGCACTTTTGGATGGACGAAAAGGGCTTGCAACGCATTTCCTGGGGTCTGATTTTTCAGTCGACTTCGATGCCGGCTAGGGTTAGTTTAGGGATGCTCGGAAACATCGAACCCGGAGGGTCCAGTTGCATGTGGGGCTGCGTAAAGGCTCCCCTGGGGAGTTCACTTGTACCCAAAGTCTTCCTTTGGGGGCACTTTTGGATGGGCGAAAAGGGCTCGCAACGCATTTCCTGGGGCCTGATTTTTCAGTCGTCATCGATGCCGGCTAGGGCTATGTTTAGGGATGCTCGGAAACAGCGAATCCGGAGGGTCCATTGGAATGTGGGGCTGCGTAAAGGCTCCCCTGGGGAGTTCACTTGTACCCAAAGCCTTCCTTTGGGGGCACTTTTGGATGGGCAAAAAGGGCTCGCAACGCATTTCCTGGGGCCTGATTTTTCACTCGTCTCCGATGCCGTCTAGGACTATGTTTAGGGATGCTCGGAAACAGCGAACCCGGAGGGTCCAGTTGCATGTGGGGCTGCGTAAAGGCTCCCCTGGGGAGTTCACTTGTACCCAAAGTCTTCCTTTGGGGGCACATTTGGATGGGCGAAAAGGGCTCGCAACGCATTTCCTGGGGCCTGATTTTTCAGTCGTCATCGATGCCGGCTAGGGCTATGTTTAGGGATGCTCGGAAACAGCGAACCCGGAGGGTCCAGTTGCATGTGGGGCTGCGTAAAGGCTCCCCTGGGGAGTTCACTTGTACCCAAAGTCTTCCTTTGGGGGCACATTTGGATGGTCCAAAGGGGCTTGCAACGCGTTTTCTGGAGCCCGGGTTTTCAGGCTTCTCCCATGCCGGCTAGTGATATATTTAGGGTTGCTCGGAAAAATCGAACCCGGAGGGTCCAGTTGCATGTGGGGCTGCGTAAAGGCTCCCCTGGGGAGTTCACTTGTACCCAAAGTCTTCCTTTGGGGGCACATTTGGATGGGCGAAAAGGGCTTGCAACGCGTTTTCTGGGGCCCAGGTTTTCAGTCTTCTCTCATGCCGGCTAGTGATATATTTAGGTTTGCTCAGAAAAAATCGAACCCGGAGGGTCCAGTTGCATGTGGGGCTGCGTAAAGGCTCCCCTGGGGAGTTCACTTGTACCCAAAGCCTTCCTTTGGGGGCACTTTTGGATGGGCGAAAAGGGGCTTGCAACGCATTTCCTGGGGCCTGATTTTTCACTCGTCATCGATGCCGGCTAGTGATATGTTTAGGGATGCTCGGAAACATCGAACCCGGAGGGTCCAGTTGCATGTGGGGCTGCGTAAAGGCTCCCCTGGGGAGTTCACTTGTACCCAAAGTCTTCCTTTGGGGGCACTTTTGGATGGGCGAAAAGGGCTCGCAACGCATTTCCTGGGGCCTGATTTTTCAGTCGTCATCGATGCCGGCTAGGGCTATGTTTAGGGATGCTCGGAAACAGCGAATCCGGAGGGTCCATTGGAATGTGGGGCTGCGTAAAGGCTCCCCTGGGGAGTTCACTTGTACCCAAAGCCTTCCTTTGGGGGCACTTTTGGATGGGCAAAAAGGGCTCGCAACTCATTTCCTGGGGCCTGATTTTTCACTCGTCTCCGATGCCGTCTAGGACTATGTTTAGGGATGCTCGGAAACAGCGAACCCGGAGGGTCCAGTTGCATGTGGGGCTGCGTAAAGGCTCCCCTGGGGAGTTCACTTGTACCCAAAGTCTTCCTTTGGGGGCACATTTGGATGGGCGAAAAGGGCTCGCAACTCATTTCCTGTGGCCTGATTTTTCACTCGTCTCCGAAGACGGCTAGGGCTACGTTTAGGTTTGCTCATGAACAGCGAACCCGGAGGTTGCAGTTGCATGTGGGGCTGCGTAAAGGCTCCCCTGGGGAGTTCACTTGTACCCAAAGCCTTCCTTTGGGGGCACTTTTGGATGGTCCAAAGGGGCTCGCAACGCATTTCCTGGGGCCTGATTTTTCAGTCGTCATCGATGCCGGCTAGGGCTATGTTTAGGGATGCTCGGAAACAGCGAACCCGGAGGGTCCAGTTGCATGTGGGGCTGCGTAAAAACTCCCCTGGGGAGTTCACTTGTACCCAAAGCCTTCCTTTGAGGGCACTTTTGGATGGGCGAAAAGGGCTCATAACGCATTTCCTGGGGCCTGATTTTTCAGTCGTCATCGATGCCGGCTAGGGCTATGTTTTGGGATGCTCAGAAACATCGAACCCGGAGGGTCCAGTTGCATGTGGGGCTGCATAAAGGCTCCCCTGGGGAGTTCACTTGTACCCAAAGCCTTCCTTTGGGGGCACTTTTGGATGGATGAAAAGGGCTTGCAACGCATTTCCTGGGGTCTGATTTTTCAGTCGACTTCGATGCCGGCTAGGGCTATGTTTAGGGATGCTCGGAAACATCGAACCCGGAGGGTCCAGTTGCATGTGGGGCTGCGTAAAAACTCCCCTGGGGAGTTCACTTGTACCCAAAGCCTTCCTTTGAGGGCACTTTTTGATGGGCGAAAAGGGCTCATAACGCATTTCCTGTGTCCTGATTTTTCAGTCGTAATCGATGCCGGCTAGGGCTATGTTTAGGGATGCTCGGAAACAGCGAACCCGGAGGGTCCAGTTGCATGTGGGGCTGCGTAAAGGCTCCCCTGGGGAGTTCACTTGTACCCAAAGCCTTCCTTTGGGGGCACATTTGGATGGGCAAAAAGGGCTCGCAACGCATTTCCTGGGGCCTGATTTTTCACTCGTCTCCGATGCCGGCTAGGGCTATGTTTAGGGATGCTCGGAAACAGCGAACCCGGAGGGTCCAGTTGCATGTGGGGCTGCGTAAAGGCTCCCCTGGGGAGTTCTCTTGTACCCAAAGTCTTCCTTTGGGGGCACATTTGGATGGGCGAAAAGGGCTTGCAACGCATTTCCTGGGGCCTGATTTTTCAGTCGTCTCCGATGACGGCTAGGGCTACGTTTAGGTTTGCTCATGAACAGCGAACCCTGAGGGTCCAGTTGCATGTGGGGCTGCGTAAAGGCTCCCCTGGGGAGTTCACTTGTACCCAAAGCCTTCCTTTGGTGACACTTTTGGATGGTCCAAAGGGGCTTGCAACGCGTTTTCTGGGTCCCAGGTTTTCAGTCTTCTCCCATGCCGGCTAGTGATATATTTAGGGTTGCTCAGAAAAAATCGAACCCGGAGGGTCCAGTTGCATATGGGGCTGCGTAAAGGCTCCCCTGGGGAGTTCACTTGTACCCAAAGCCTTCCTTTGGGGGCACTTTTGGATGGACGAAAAGGGCTTGAAACGCATTTCCTGGGGTCTGATTTTTCAGTCGTCATCGATGCCGGCTAGGGCTATGTTTAGGGATGCTCGGAAACATCGAACCCGGAGGGTCCAGTTGCATGTGGTGCTGCGTAAAGGCTCCCCTGGGGAGTTCACTTGTACCCAAAGCCTTCCTTTGGGGGCACTTTTGGATGGGCAAAAAGGGCTCGTAACGCATTTCCTGGGGCCTGATTTTTCACTCGTCATCGATGCCGGCTAGGGCTATGTTTAGGGATGCTCGGAAACAGCGAACCCGGAGGGTCCAGTTGCATGTGGGGCTGCGTAAAGGCTCCCCTGGGGAGTTCACTTGTACCCAAAGCCTTCCTTTGGGGGCAATTTTGGATGGTCCAAAGGGGCTCGCAACGCATTTCCTGGGGCCTGATTTTTCAGTCGTCTCCGATGACGGCTAGGGCTACGTTTAGGTTTTCTCAGGAACAGCGAACCCGGAGGGTCCAGTTGCATGTGGGGCTGCGTAAAGGCTCCCCTGGGGAGTTCACTTGTACCCAAAGTCTTCCTTTGGTGACGCTTTTGGATCGTCCAAAGGGGCTTGCAACGCGTTTTCTGGGGCTCGGGTTTTCAGTCTACTCCCATGCCGGATAGAGATGTATTTAGGGTTGCTCGGAAAAATCGAACCCGGAGGGTCCAGTTGCATGTGGGGCTGCGTAAAGGCTCCCCTGTGGAGTTCTCTTGTACCCAAAGCCTTCCTTTGGGGGCACTTTTGGATGGGTGAAAAGGGCTCGGAACGCATTTCCTGGGGCTTGATTTTTCATTCGTCTTCTATGCCGGCTAGGGCTATGTTTAGGGATGCTCGGCAACATCGAACCCGGAGGGTCCAGTTGCATGTGGGGCTGCGTAAAGGCTCCCCTGGGGAGTTCTCTTGTACCCAAAGTCTTCTTTTGGGGGCACATTTGGATGGGCGAAAAGGGCTTGCAACGCATTTCCTGGGGCCTGATTTTTCACTCGTCTCTGATGACGGCTAGGGCTATGTTTAGGTTTGCTCAGGAACAGCGAACCCGGAGGGTCCAGTTGCATGTGGGGCTGCGTAAAGGCTCCCCTGGGGAGTTCTCTTGTACCCAAAGTCTTCCTTTGGGGGCACATTTGGATGGTCTGAAACGGTTCGCAATGCATTTCCTGGGGCCTGAATTTTCACTTGTCTCCGATGACGGCTAGGGCTACGCTTAGGTTTGCTCAGGAAAAATCGAACCCGGAGGGTCCAGTAGCATGTGGGGCTGCGTAAAGGCTCCCCTGGGGTGTTCACTTGTACCCAAAGCCTTCCTTTGGGGGCACTTTTGGATGGGCGAAAAGGGCTCGTAACGCATTTCCTGGGGCCTGATTTTTCAGTCGTCATCGATGCCGGCTAGGGCTATGTTTAGGGATGCTCGGAAACATCGAACCCGGAGGGTCCAGTTGTATGTGGGGCTGCGTAAAGGCTCCCCTGGGGAGTTCACTTGTACCCAAAGCCTTCCTTTGGGGGCACATTTGGATGGGCGAAAAGGGCTCGCAACGCATTTCCTGGGGCCTGATTTTTCACTCGTCTCCGAAGACGGCTAGGGCTAGGTTTAGATTTGTTCAGGAACAGCGATCCCGGAGGGTCCAGTTGCATGTGGGGCTGCGTAAAGGCTTCCCTGGGGAGTTCTCTTGTACCCAAAGCCTTCCTTTGGTGACGCTTTTGGATGGGCGAAAAGGGGCTTGCAACGCGTTTTCTGGGGCTCGGGTTTTCAGTCTTCTCCCATGCGGGATAGAGATATATTTAGGGTTGCTCGGAAAAATCGAACCCGGAGGGTCCAGTTGCATGTGGGGCTGCGTAAAGGCTCCCCTGGGGAGTTCTCTTGTACCCAAAGCCTTCCTTTGGGGGCACATTTGGATGGGCGAAAAGGGCTCGCAAAGCATTTCCTGGGGCTTGATTTTTCAGTCGTCTTCTATGCCGGCTAGGGCTATGTTTAGGGATGCTCGGCAACATTGAACCCGAAGGGTCCAGTTGCATGTGGGGCTGCGTAAAGGCTCCCCTGGGGAGTTCACTTGTACCCAAAGTCTTCCTTTGGGGGCACATTTGGATGGTCCAAACGGGCTTGCAACGCGTTTTCTGGGGCCCGGGTTTTCAGTCTTCTCTCATGCCGGCTAGTGATTTATTTAGGTTTGCTCGGAACAATCGAACCCGGAGGGTCCAGTTGCATGTGGGGCTGCGTAAAGGCTCCCCTGGAGAGTTCACTTGTACCCAAAGCCTTCCTTTGGGGGCACTTTTGGATGGACGAAATGGGCTCGCAACCCATTTCCTGGGACCTGATTTTTCAGTCGTTTTCGATGCCCGCTAGGGATATGTTTAGGGATGCTCGGAAACAGCGAACCCGGAGGGTCCAGTTGCATGTGGGGCTGCGTAAAGGCTCCCCTTGGGAGTTCACTTGTACCCAAAGTCTTCCTTTGGGGGCACTTTTGGATGGGCGAAGAGGGCTCGTAACGCATTCCTGGGGCCTGATTTTTCAGTCGTCTCCGATGACGGCTTGGGCTACATTTAGGTTTGCTCAGGAACAGCGAACCCCGAGGGTCCAGTTGCATGTGGGGCTGCGTAAAGGCTCCCCTGGGGAGTTCACTTGTACCCAAAGCCTTCCTTTGGGGGCACTTTTGGATGGTCCTAACGGGCTCGCAACGCATTTCCTGGGGCCTGATTTTTCAGTCGTCATCGATGCCGGCTAGGGCTATGTTTAAGGATGCTCGGAAACAGCGAACCCGAAGGGTCCAGTTGCATGTGGGGCTGCGTAAAGGCTCCCCTGGGGAGTTCTCTTGTACCCAAAGCCTTTCTTTGGGGGCACTTTTGGATGATCCAAAGAGGCTCGCAACGCATTTCCTGGGGCCTGATTTTTCACTTGTCTCCGATGACGGCTAGGGCTACGTTTAGGTTTGCTCAGGAACAGCGAACCCGGAGGGTCCAGTTGCATGTGGGGCTGCGTAAAGGCTCCCCTGGGGAGTTCACTTGTATCCAAAGCCTTCCTTTGGGGGCACTTTTGGATGGTCCTAACGGGCTCGCAACGCATTTCCTGGGGCTTGAATTTTCAGTCGTCATCGATGCCGGCTAGGCCTATGTTTAGGGATGCTCGGAAACAGCGAACCCGGAGGGTCCAGTTGCATGTGGGGCTGCGTAAAGGCTCCCCTGGGGAGTTCACTTGTACCCAAAGCCTTCCTTTGGGGGCACATTTGGATGGGCAAAAAGGGCTCGCAACGCATTTCCTGGGGCCTGATTTTTCAGTCGTCTCCGATGACGGCTAGGGCTACGTTTAGGTTTGCTCATGAACAGCGAACCCGGAGGGTCCAGTTGCATGTGGGGCTGCGTAAAGGCTCCCCTGGGGAGTTCACTTGTACCCAAAGTCTTCCTTTGGGGGCACATTTGGATGGTCCAAAGGGGCTTGCAACGCGTTTTCTGGAGCCCGGGTTTTCAGGCTTCTCCCATGCCGGCTAGTGATATATTTAGGGTTGCTCGGAAAAATCGAACCCGGAGGGTCCAGTTGCATGTGGGGCTGCGTAAAGTCTCCCCTGGGGAGTTCACTTGTACCCAAAGTCTTCCTTTGGGGGCACATTTGGATGGGCGAAAAGGGCTTGCAACGCGTTTTCTGGGGCCCAGGTTTTCAGTCTTCTCTCTTGCCGGCTAGTGATATATTTAGGTTTGCTCAGAAAAAATCGAACCCGGAGGGTCCAGTTGCATGTGGGGCTGCGTAAAGGCTCCCCTGGGGAGTTCACTTGTACCCAAAGCCTTCCTTTGGGGGCACTTTTGGATGGGCGAAAAGGGCTTGCAACGCATTTCCTGGGGTCTGATTTTTCAGTCGTCATCGATGCCGGCTAGTGCTATGTTTAGGGATGCTCGGAAACATCGAACCCGGAGGGTCCAGTTGCATGTGGGGCTGCGTAAAGGCTCCCCTGGGGAGTTCACTTGTACCCAAAGCCTTAATTTGGGGGCACTTTTGGATGGTCCAAAGGGGCTCTTAACGCATTTCCTGGGGCCTGATTTTTCAGTCGTCTCCGATGACGGCTAGGGCTACGTTTAGGTTTGCTCAGGAACAGCGAACCCGGAGGGTCCAGTTGCATATGGGGCTGCGTAAAGGCTCCCCTGGGGAGTTCACTTGTACCCAAAGCCTTCCTTTGGGGGCACTTTTGTATGGGCGAAAAGGGCTCGCAACGCATTTCCTGGGGCCTGATTTTTCATTCGTCTTCAATGCCGTCTAGGGCTATGTTTAGGGATGCTCGGAAACAGCGAACCCGGAGGGTCCAGTTGCATGTGGGGCTGCGTAAAGGCTCCCCTGGGGAGTTCACTTGTACCCAAAGCCTTCCTTTGGTGATACTTTTGGATGGTCCAAAGGGGCTTGCAACGCGTTTTCTGGGGCCCGGGTTTTCAGTCTTCTCTCATGCCGGCTAGTGATTTATTTAGGTTTGCTCGGAACAATCGAACCCGGAGGGTCCAGTTGCATGTGGGGCTGCGTAAAGGCTCCCCTGGGGAGTTCACTTGTACCCAAAGCCTTCCTTTGGGGGCACATTTGGATGGGCGAAAAGGGATTGCAACGCATTTCCTGGGGTCTGATTTTTCAGTCGACTTCGATGCCGGCTAGGGCTATGTTTAGGGATGCTCGGAAACAGCGAACCCGGAGGGTCCAGTTGCATGTGGGGCTGCGTAAAGGCTCCCCTGGGGAGTTCACTTGTACCCAAAGCCTTCCTTTGGGGGCACATTTGGATGGGCAAAAAGGGCTCGCAACGCATTTCCTGGGGCCTGATTTTTCACTCGTCTCCGATGCCGGCTAGGGCTATGTATAGGGATGCTTGGAAACAGCGAACCCGGAGGGTCCAGTTGCATGTGGGGCTGCGTAAAGGCTCCCCTGGGGAGTTCTCTTGTACCCAAAGTCTTCCTTTGGGGGCACTTTTGGATGGGCGAAAAGGGCTTGCAACGCATTTCCTGGGGCCTGATTTTTCAGTCGTCTTCAATGACGGCTAGGGCTACGTTTAGGTTTGCTCAGGAACAGCGAACCCGGAGGGTCCAGTTGCATGTGGGGCTGCGTAAAGGCTCCCCTGGGGAGTTCACTTGTACCCAAAGTCTTCCTTTGGGGGCACATTTGGATGGTCCAAAGGGGCTTGCAACGCGTTTTCTGGAGCCCGGGTTTTCAGGCTTCTCCCATGCCGGCTAGTGATATATTTAGGGTTGCTCGGAAAAATCGAACCCGGAGGGTCCAGTTGCATGTGGGGCTGCGTAAAGGCTCCCCTGGGGAGTTCTCTTGTACCCAAAGTCTTCCTTTGGGGGCACATTTGGATGGGCGAAAAGGGCTTGCAACGCGTTTTCTGGGGCTCGGGTTTTCAGTCTTCTCCCATGCCGGATAGGGATATATTTAGGGTTGCTCGGAAAAATTGAACCCGGAGGGTCCAGTTGCATGTGGGGCTGCGTAAAGGCTCCCCTGGGGAGTTCTCTTGTACCCAAAGCCTTCCTTTGGGGGCACATTTGGATGGACGAAAAGGGCTCGCAACGCATTTCCTGGGGCTTGATTTTTGAGTCGTCTTCTATGCCGGCTAGGGTTATATTTAGGGATGCTCGGAAACATCGAACCCGGAGGGTCCAGTTGCATGTGGGGCTGCGTAAAGGCTCCCCTGGGGAGTTCACTTGTACCCAAAGTCTTCCTTTGGGGGCACATTTGGATGGTCCAAACGGGCTTGCAACGCGTTTTCTGGGGCCCGGGTTTTCAGTCTTCTCTCATGCCGGCTAGTGATTTATTTAGGTTTGCTCGGAACAATCGAACCCGGAGGGTCCAGTTGCATGTGGGGCTGCGTAAAGGCTCCCCTCGGGAGTTCACTTGTACCCAAAGCCTTCCTTTGGGGGCACATTTGGATGGTCCAAAGGGGCTTGCAACGCATTTCCTGGGGTCTGATTTTTCAGTCGTCATCGATGCCGGCTAGTGATATGTTTAGGGATGCTCGGAAACATCGAACCCGGAGGGTCCAGTTGCATGTGGGGCTGCGTAAAGGCTCCCCTGGGGAGTTCACTTGTACCCAAAGTCTTCCTTTGGGGGCACATTTGGATGGTCCAAAGGGGCTTGCAACGCGTTTTCTGGAGCCCGGGTTTTCAGGCTTCTCCCATGCCGGCTAGTGATATATTTAGGGTTGCTCGGAAAAATCGAACCCGGAGGGTCCAGTTGCATGTGGGGCTGCGTAAAGGCTCCCCTGGGGAGTTCACTTGTACCCAAAGTCTTCCTTTGGGGGCACATTTGGATGGGCGAAAAGGGCTTGCAACGCGTTTTCTGGGGCCCAGGTTTTCAGTCTTCTCTCATGCCGGCTACTGATATATTTAGGTTTGCTCAGGAACAGCGAACCCTGAGGGTCCAGTTGCATGTGGGGCTGCGTAAAGGCTCCCCTGGGGAGTTCACTTGTACCCAAAGCCTTCCTTTGGGGGCACTTTTGGATGGTCCAAAGGGGCTTGCAACGCATTTCCTGGGGTCTGATTTTTCAGTCGTCATCGATGCCGGCTAGTGATATGTTTAGGGATGCTCGGAAACATCGAACCCGGAGGGTCCAGTTGCATGTGGGGCTGCGTAAAGGCTCCCCTGGGGAGATCACTTGTACCCAAAGCCTTCCTTTGCGGGCACTTTTGGATGGTCCAAAGGGGCTTGCAACGCATTTCCTGGGGCCTGGTTTTTCAGTCGTCTCCGATGCCGGCTATGGCTACGTTTAGGTTTGCTCATGAACAGCGAACCCGGAAATTGCAGTTGCATGTGGGGCTGCGTAAAGGCTCCCCTGGGGAGTTCACTTGTACCCAAAGCCTTCCTTTGGGGGCACTTTTGGATGGGCGAAAAGGGCTCGCAACGCATTTCCTGGGACCTGATTTTTCAGTCATTTTCGATGCCGGCTAGTGATATGTTTAGGGATGCTCGGAAACAGCGAACCCGGAGGGTCCAGTTGCATGTGGGGCTGCGTAAAGGCTCCCCTGGGGAGTTCACTTGTACCCAAAGTCTTCCTTTGGGGGCACATTTGGATGGGCGAAAAGGGCTCGTAACGCATTCCTGGGGCCTGATTTTTCAGTCGTCTTCGATGCCGGCTAGGGCTATGTTTAGGGATGCTCGGAGACAGCGAACCCGGAGGGTCCAGTTGCATGTGGGGCTGCGTAAAGGCTCCCCTGGGGAGTTCACTTGTACCCAAAGTCTTCCTTTGGGGGCACATTTGGATGGGCGAAAAGGGCTTGCAACGCGTTTTCTGGGGCTCGGGTTTTCAGTCTTCTCCCATGCCGGATAGGGATATATTTAGGGTTGCTCGGAACAATCGAACCCGGAGGGTCCAGTTGCATGTGGGGCTGCGTAAAGGCTCCCCTGGGGAGTTCACTTGTACCCAAAGCCTTCCTTTGGGGGCACTTTTGGATGGGCGAAAAGGGATTGCAACGCATTTCCTGGGGTCTGATTTTTCAGTCGACTTCGATGCCGGCTAGGGCTATGTTTAGGGATGCTCGGAAACAGCGAACCCGGAGGGTCCAGTTGCATGTGGGGCTGCGTAAAGGCTCCCCTGGGGAGTTCACTTGTACCCAAAGCCTTCCTTTGGGGGCACTTTTGGATGGGCAAAAAGGGCTCGCAACGCATTTCCTGGGGCCTGATTTTTCACTCGTCTCCGATGCCGGCTAGGGCTATGTTTAGGGATGCTTGGAAACAGCGAACCCGGAGGGTCCAGTTGCATGTGGGGCTGCGTAAAGGCTCCCCTGGGGAGTTCTCTTGTACCCAAAGTCTTCCTTTGGGGGCACATTTGGATGGGCGAAAAGGGCTTGCAACGCATTTCCTGGGGCCTGATTTTTCAGTCGTCTCCGATGACGGCTAGGGCTACGTTTAGGTTTGCTCAGGAACAGCGAACCCGGAGGGTCCAGTTGCATGTGGGGCTGCGTAAAGGCTCCCCTGGGGAGTTCACTTGTACCCAAAGTCTTCCTTTGGGGGCACATTTGGATGGTCCAAAGGGGCTTGCAACGCGTTTTCTGGAGCCCGGGTTTTCAGGCTTCTCCCATGCCGGCTAGTGATATATTTAGGGTTGCTCGGAAAAATCGAACCCGGAGGGTCCAGTTGCATGTGGGGCTGCGTAAAGGCTCCCCTGGGGAGTTCACTTGTACCCAAAGTCTTCCTTTGGGGGCACATTTGGATGGGCGAAAAGGGCTTGCAACGCGTTTTCTGGGGCTCGGGTTTTCAGTCTTCTCCCATGCCGGATAGGGATATATTTAGGGTTGCTCGGAAAAATTGAACCCGGAGGGTCCAGTTGCATGTGGGGCTGCGTAAAGGCTCCCCTGGGGAGTTCTCTTGTACCCAAAGCCTTCCTTTGGGGGCACATTTGGATGGACGAAAAGGGCTCGCAACGCATTTCCTGGGGCTTGATTTTTGAGTCGTCTTCTATGCCGGCTAGGGCTATATTTAGGGATGCTCGGAAACATCGAACCCGGAGGGTCCAGTTGCATGTGGGGCTGCGTAAAGGCTCCCCTGGGGAGTTCACTTGTACCCAAAGTCTTCCTTTGGGGGCACATTTGGATGGTCCAAACGGGCTTGCAACGCGTTTTCTGGGGCCCGGGTTTTCAGTCTTCTCTCATGCCGGCTAGTGATTTATTTAGGTTTGCTCGGAACAATCGAACCCGGAGGGTCCAGTTGCATGTGGGGCTGCGTAAAGGCTCCCCTCGGGAGTTCACTTGTACCCAAAGCCTTCCTTTGGGGGCACATTTGGATGGTCCAAAGGGGCTTGCAACGCATTTCCTGGGGTCTGATTTTTCAGTCGTCATCGATGCCGGCTAGTGATATGTTTAGGGATGCTCGGAAACATCGAACCCGGAGGGTCCAGTTGCATGTGGGGCTGCGTAAAGGCTCCCCTGGGGAGTTCACTTGTACCCAAAGTCTTCCTTTGGGGGCACATTTGGATGGTCCAAAGGGGCTTGCAACGCGTTTTCTGGAGCCCGGGTTTTCAGGCTTCTCCCATGCCGGCTAGTGATATATTTAGGGTTGCTCGGAAAAATCGAACCCGGAGGGTCCAGTTGCATGTGGGGCTGCGTAAAGGCTCCCCTGGGGAGTTCACTTGTACCCAAAGTCTTCCTTTGGGGGCACATTTGGATGGGCGAAAAGGGCTTGCAACGCGTTTTCTGGGGCCCAGGTTTTCAGTCTTCTCTCATGCCGGCTAGTGATATATTTAGGTTTGCTCAGAAAAAATCGAACCCGGAGGGTCCAGTTGCATGTGGGGCTGCGTAAAGGCTCCCCTGGGGAGTTCACTTGTACCCAAAGCCTTCCTTTGGGGGCACTTTTGGATGGTCCAAAGGGGCTTGCAACGCATTTCCTGGGGTCTGATTTTTCAGTCGTCATCGATGCCGGCTAGTGATATGTTTAGGGATGCTCGGAAACATCGAACCCGGAGGGTCCAGTTGCATGTGGGGCTGCGTAAAGGCTCCCCTGGGGAGATCACTTGTACCCAAAGCCTTCCTTTGCGGGCACTTTTGGATGGTCCAAAGGGGCTTGCAACGCATTTCCTGGGGCCTGGTTTTTCAGTCGTCTCCGATGCCGGCTATGGCTACGTTTAGGTTTGCTCATGAACAGCGAACCCGGAAATTGCAGTTGCATGTGGGGCTGCGTAAAGGCTCCCCTGGGGAGTTCACTTGTACCCAAAGCCTTCCTTTGGGGGCACTTTTGGATGGGCGAAAAGGGCTCGCAACGCATTTCCTGGGACCTGATTTTTCAGTCATTTTCGATGCCGGCTAGTGATATGTTTAGGGATGCTCGGAAACAGCGAACCCGGAGGGTCCAGTTGCATGTGGGGCTGCGTAAAGGCTCCCCTGGGGAGTTCACTTGTACCCAAAGTCTTCCTTTGGGGGCACATTTGGATGGGCGAAAAGGGCTCGTAACGCATTCCTGGGGCCTGATTTTTGAGTCGTCTTCTATGCCGGCTAGGGCTATGTTTAGGGATGCTCGGAAACATCGAACCCGGAGGGTCCAGTTGCATGTGGGGCTGCGTAAAGGCTCCCCTGGGGAGTTCACTTGTACCCAAAGTCTTCCTTTGGGGGCACATTTGGATGGTCCAAACGGGCTTGCAACGCGTTTTCTGGGGCCCGGGTTTTCAGTCTTCTCTCATGCCGGCTAGTGATTTATTTAGGTTTGCTCGGAACAATCGAACCCGGAGGGTCCAGTTGCATGTGGGGCTGCGTAAAGGCTCCCCTGGGGAGTTCACTTGTACCCAAAGTCTTCCTTTGGGGGCACATTTGGATGGTCCAAAGGGGCTTGCAACGCGTTTTCTGGAGCCCGGGTTTTCAGGCTTCTCCCATGCCGGCTAGTGATATATTTAGGGTTGCTCGGAAAAATCGAACCCGGAGAGTCCAGTTGCATGTGGGGCTGCGTAAAGGCTCCCCTGGGGAGTTCACTTGTACCCAAAGCCTTCCTTTGGGGGCACTTTTGGATGGTCCGAAGGGGCTTGCAACGCATTTCCTGGGGTCTGATTTTTCAGTCGTCATCGATGCCGGCTAGTGATATGTTTAGGGATGCTCGGAAACATCGAACCCGGAGGGTCCAGTTGCATGTGGGGCTGCGTAAAGGCTCCCCTGGGGAGATCACTTGTACCCAAAGCCTTCCTTTGCGGGCACTTTTGGATGGTCCAAAGGGGCTTGCAACGCATTTCCTGGGGCCTGGTTTTTCAGTCGTCTCCGATGCCGGCTATGGCTACGTTTAGGTTTGCTCATGAACAGCGAACCCGGAAATTGCAGTTGCATGTGGGGCTGCGTAAAGGCTCCCCTGGGGAGTTCACTTGTACCCAAAGCCTTCCTTTGGGGGCACTTTTGGATGGGCGAAAAGGGCTCGCAACGCATTTCCTGGGACCTGATTTTTCAGTCAATTTCGATGCCGGCTAGTGATATGTTTAGTGATGCTCGGAAACAGCGAACCCGGAGGGTCCAGTTGCATGTGGGGCTGCGTAAAGGCTCCCCTGGGGAGTTCACTTGTACCCAAAGTCTTCCTTTGGGGGCACATTTGGATGGGCGAAAAGGGCTCGTAACGCATTCCTGGGGCCTGATTTTTCAGTCGTCTTCGATGCCGGCTAGGGCTATGTTTAGGGATGCTCGGAGACAGCGAACCCGGAGGGTCCAGTTGCATGTGGGGCTGCGTAAAGGCTCCCCTGAGGAGTTCACTTGTACCCAAAGCCTTCCTTTGGGGGCACTTTTTGATGGACGAAAAGGGCTTGCAACGCATTTCCTGGGGTCTGATTTTTCAGTCGACTTCGATGCCGGCTAGGGCTATGTTTAGGGATGCTCGGAAACATCGAACCCGGAGGGTCCAGTTGCATGTGGGGCTGCGTAAAGGCTCCCCTGGGGAGTTCACTTGTACCCAAAGCCTTCCTTTGGGGGCACTTTTGGATGGGCGAAAAGGGGCTTGCAACGCATTTCCTGGGGCCTGATTTTTCAGTCGTCATCGATGCCGGCTAGTGATATGTTTAGGGATGCTCGGAAACATCGAACCCGGAGGGTCCAGTTGCATGTGGGTCTGCGTAAAGGCTCCCCTGGGGAGTTCACTTGTACCCAAAGCCTTCCTTTGGGGGCACTTTTGGATGGTCCAAAGGGGCTTGCAACGCATTTCCTGGGGTCTGATTTTTCAGTCGTCATCGATGCCGGCTAGTGATATGTTTAGGGATGCTCGGAAACATCGAACACGGAGGGTCCAGTTGCATGTGGGGCTGCGTAAAGGCTCCCCTGGGGAGTTCACTTGTACCCAAAGTCTTCCTTTGGGGGCACATTTGGATGGTCCAAAGGGGCTTGCAACGCGTTTTCTGGAGCCCGGGTTTTCAGGCTTCTCCCATGCCGGCTAGTGATATATTTAGGGTTGCTCGGAAAAATCGAACCCGGAGGGTCCAGTTGCATGTGGGGCTGCGTAAAGGCTCCCCTGGGGAGTTCACTTGTACCCAAAGCCTTCCTTTGGGGGCACTTTTGGATGGTCCAAAGGGGCTTGCAACGCATTTCCTGGGGTCTGATTTTTCAGTCGTCATCGATGCCGGCTAGTGATATGTTTAGGGATGCTCGGAAACAGCGAACCCGGAGGGTCCAGTTGCATGTGGGGCTGCGTAAAGGCTCCCCTGGGGAGTTCACTTGTACCCAAAGCCTTCCTTTGGGGGCACATTTGGATGGGCAAAAAGGGCTCGCAACGCATTTCCTGGGGCCTGATTTTTCACTCGTCTCCGATGCCGGCTAGGGCTATGTTTAGGGATGCTTGGAAACAGCGAACCCGGAGGGTCCAGTTGCATGTGGGGCTGCGTAAAGGCTCCCCTGGGGAGTTCTCTTGTACCCAAAGTCTTCCTTTGGGGGCACATTTGGATGGGCGAAAAGGGCTTGCAACGCATTTCCTGGGGCCTGATTTTTCAGTCGTCTCCGATGACGGCTAGGGCTACGTTTAGGTTTGCTCAGGAACAGCGAACCCGGAGGGTCCAGTTGCATGTGGGGCTGCGTAAAGGCTCCCCTGGGGAGTTCACTTGTACCCAAAGTCTTCCTTTGGGGGCACATTTGGATGGTCCAAAGGGGCTTGCAACGCGTTTTCTGGAGCCCGGGTTTTCAGGCTTCTCCCATGCCGGCTAGTGATATATTTAGGGTTGCTCGGAAAAATCGAACCCGGAGGGTCCAGTTGCATGTGGGGCTGCGTAAAGGCTCCCCTGGGGAGTTCACTTGTACCCAAAGTCTTCCTTTGGGGGCACATTTGGATGGGCGAAAAGGGCTTGCAACGCGTTTTCTGGGGCTCGGGTTTTCAGTCTTCTCCCATGCCGGATAGGGATATATTTAGGGTTGCTCGGAAAAATTGAACCCGGAGGGTCCAGTTGCATGTGGGGCTGCGTAAAGGCTCCCCTGGGGAGTTCTCTTGTACCCAAAGCCTTCCTTTGGGGGCACATTTGGATGGACGAAAAGGGCTCGCAACGCATTTCCTGGGGCTTGATTTTTGAGTCGTCTTCTATGCCGGCTAGGGCTATATTTAGGGATGCTCGGAAACATCGAACCCGGAGGGTCCAGTTGCATGTGGGGCTGCGTAAAGGCTCCCCTGGGGAGTTCACTTGTACCCAAAGTCTTCCTTTGGGGGCACATTTGGATGGTCCAAACGGGCTTGCAACGCGTTTTCTGGGGCCCGGGTTTTCAGTCTTCTCTCATGCCGGCTAGTGATTTATTTAGGTTTGCTCGGAACAATCGAACCCGGAGGGTCCAGTTGCATGTGGGGCTGCGTAAAGGCTCCCCTCGGGAGTTCACTTGTACCCAAAGCCTTCCTTTGGGGGCACATTTGGATGGTCCAAAGGGGCTTGCAACGCATTTCCTGAGGTCTGATTTTTCAGTCGTCATCGATGCCGGCTAGTGATATGTTTAGGGATGCTCGGAAACATCGAACCCGGAGGGTCCAGTTGCATGTGGGGCTGCGTAAAGGCTCCCCTGGGGAGTTCACTTGTACCCAAAGTCTTCCTTTGGGGGCACATTTGGATGGTCCAAAGGGGCTTGCAACGCGTTTTCTGGAGCCCGGGTTTTCAGGCTTCTCCCATGCCGGCTAGTGATATATTTAGGGTTGCTCGGAAAAATCGAACCCGGAGGGTCCAGTTGCATGTGGGGCTGCGTAAAGGCTCCCCTGGGGAGTTCACTTGTACCCAAAGTCTTCCTTTGGGGGCACATTTGGATGGGCGAAAAGGGCTTGCAACGCGTTTTCTGGGGCCCAGGTTTTCAGTCTTCTCTCATGCCGGCTAGTGATATATTTAGGTTTGCTCAGAAAAAATCGAACCCGGAGGGTCCAGTTGCATGTGGGGCTGCGTAAAGGCTCCCCTGGGGAGTTCACTTGTACCCAAAGCCTTCCTTTGGGGGCACTTTTGGATGGTCCAAAGGGGCTTGCAACGCATTTCCTGGGGTCTGATTTTTCAGTCGTCATCGATGCCGGCTAGTGATATGTTTAGGGATGCTCGGAAACATCGAACCCGGAGGGTCCAGTTGCATGTGGGGCTGCGTAAAGGCTCCCCTGGGGAGATCACTTGTACCCAAAGCCTTCCTTTGCGGGCACTTTTGGATGGTCCAAAGGGGCTTGCAACGCATTTCCTGGGGCCTGGTTTTTCAGTCGTCTCCGATGCCGGCTATGGCTACGTTTAGGTTTGCTCATGAACAGCGAACCCGGAAATTGCAGTTGCATGTGGGGCTGCGTAAAGGCTCCCCTGGGGAGTTCACTTGTACCCAAAGCCTTCCTTTGGGGGCACTTTTGGATGGGCGAAAAGGGCTCGCAACGCATTTCCTGGGACCTGATTTTTCAGTCATTTTCGATGCCGGCTAGTGATATGTTTAGGGATGCTCGGAAACAGCGAACCCGGAGGGTCCAGTTGCATGTGGGGCTGCGTAAAGGCTCCCCTGGGGAGTTCACTTGTACCCAAAGTCTTCCTTTGGGGGCACATTTGGATGGGCGAAAAGGGCTCGTAACGCATTCCTGGGGCCTGATTTTTCAGTCGTCTTCGATGCCGGCTAGGGCTATATTTAGGGATGCTCGGAGACAGCGAACCCGGAGGGTCCAGTTGCATGTGGGGCTGCGTAAAGGCTCCCCTGGGGAGTTCACTTGTACCCAAAGTCTTCCTTTGGGGGCACATTTGGATGGGCGAAAAGGGCTTGCAACGCGTTTTCTGGGGCTCGGGTTTTCAGTCTTCTCCCATGCCGGATAGGGATATATTTAGGGTTGCTCGGAAAAATCGAACCCGGAGGGTCCAGTTGCATGTGGGGCTGCGTAAAGGCTCCCCTGGGGAGTTCTCTTGTACCCAAAGCCTTCCTTTGGGGGCACATTTGGATGGACGAAAAGGGCTCGCAACGCATTTCCTGGGGCTTGATTTTTGAGTCGTCTTCTATGCCGGCTAGGGCTATGTTTAGGGATGCTCGGAAACATCGAACCCGGAGGGTCCAGTTGCATGTGGGGCTGCGTAAAGGCTCCCCTGGGGAGTTCACTTGTACCCAAAGTCTTCCTTTGGGGGCACATTTGGATGGTCCAAACGGGCTTGCAACGCGTTTTCTGGGGCCCGGGTTTTCAGTCTTCTCTCATGCCGGCTAGTGATTTATTTAGGTTTGCTCGGAACAATCGAACCCGGAGGGTCCAGTTGCATGTGGGGCTGCGTAAAGGCTCCCCTGGGGAGTTCACTTGTACCCAAAGTCTTCCTTTGGGGGCACATTTGGATGGTCCAAAGGGGCTTGCAACGCGTTTTCTGGAGCCCGGGTTTTCAGGCTTCTCCCATGCCGGCTAGTGATATATTTAGGGTTGCTCGGAAAAATCGAACCCGGAGAGTCCAGTTGCATGTGGGGCTGCGTAAAGGCTCCCCTGGGGAGTTCACTTGTACCCAAAGCCTTCCTTTGGGGGCACATTTGGATGGTCCAAAGGGGCTTGCAACGCATTTCCTGGGGTCTGATTTTTCAGTCGTCATCGATGCCGGCTAGTGATATGTTTAGGGATGCTCGGAAACATCGAACCCGGAGGGTCCAGTTGCATGTGGGGCTGCGTAAAGGCTCCCCTGGGGAGATCACTTGTACCCAAAGCCTTCCTTTGTGGGCACTTTTGGATGGTCCAAAGGGGCTTGCAACGCATTTCCTGGGGCCTGGTTTTTCAGTCGTCTCCGATGCCGGCTATGGCTACGTTTAGGTTTGCTCATGAACAGCGAACCCGGAAATTGCAGTTGCATGTGGGGCTGCGTAAAGGCTCCCCTGGGGAGTTCACTTGTACCCAAAGCCTTCCTTTGGGGGCACTTTTGGATGGGCGAAAAGGGCTCGCAACGCATTTCCTGGGACCTGATTTTTCAGTCAATTTCGATGCCGGCTAGTGATATGTTTAGTGATGCTCGGAAACAGCGAACCCGGAGGGTCCAGTTGCATGTGGGGCTGCGTAAAGGCTCCCCTGGGGAGTTCACTTGTACCCAAAGTCTTCCTTTGGGGGCACATTTGGATGGGCGAAAAGGGCTCGTAACGCATTCCTGGGGCCTGATTTTTCAGTCGTCTTCGATGCCGGCTAGGGCTATGTTTAGGGATGCTCGGAGACAGCGAACCCGGAGGGTCCAGTTGCATGTGGGGCTGCGTAAAGGCTCCCCTGGGGAGTTCACTTGTACCCAAAGCCTTCCTTTGGGGGCACTTTTTGATGGACGAAAAGGGCTTGCAACGCATTTCCTGGGGTCTGATTTTTCAGTCGACTTCGATGCCGGCTAGGGCTATGTTTAGGGATGCTCGGAAACATCGAACCCGGAGGGTCCAGTTGCATGTGGGGCTGCGTAAAGGCTCCCCTGGGGAGTTCACTTGTACACAAAGCCTTCCTTTGGGGGCACTTTTGGATGGGCGAAAAGGGGCTTGCAACGCATTTCCTGGGGCCTGATTTTTCAGTCGTCATCGATGCCGGCTAGTGATATGTTTAGGGATGCTCGGAAACATCGAACCCGTAGGGTCCAGTTGCATGTGGGTCTGCGTAAAGGCTCCCCTGGGGAGTTCACTTGTACCCAAAGCCTTCCTTTGGGGGCACTTTTGGATGGTCCAAAGGGGCTTGCAACGCATTTCCTGGGGTCTGATTTTTCAGTCGTCATCGATGCCGGCTAGTGATATGTTTAGGGATGCTCGGAAACATCGAACACGGAGGGTCCAGTTGCATGTGGGGCTGCGTAAAGGCTCCCCTGGGGAGTTCACTTGTACCCAAAGTCTTCCTTTGGGGGCACATTTGGATGGTCCAAAGGGGCTTGCAACGCGTTTTCTGGAGCCCGGGTTTTCAGGCTTCTCCCATGCCGGCTAGTGATATATTTAGGGTTGCTCGGAAAAATCGAACCCGGAGGGTCCAGTTGCATGTGGGGCTGCGTAAAGGCTCCCCTGGGGAGTTCACTTGTACCCAAAGCCTTCCTTTGGGGGCACTTTTGGATGGTCCAAAGGGGCTTGCAACGCATTTCCTGGGGTCTGATTTTTCAGTCGTCATCGATGCCGGCTAGTGATATGTTTAGGGATGCTCGGAAACATCGAACCCGGAGGGTCCAGTTGCATGTGGGGCTGCGTAAAGGCTCCCCTGGGGAGATCACTTGTACCCAAAGCCTTCCTTTGCGGGCACTTTTGGATTGTCCAAAGGGGCTTGCAACGCATTTCCTGGGGCCTGGTTTTTCAGTCGTCTCCGATGCCGGCTATGGCTACGTTTAGGTTTGCTCATGAACAGCGAACCCGGAAATTGCAGTTGCATGTGGGGCTGCGTAAAGGCTCCCCTGGGGAGTTCACTTGTACCCAAAGCCTTCCTTTGGGGGCACTTTTGGATGGGCGAAAAGGGCTCGTAACGCATTCCTGGGGCCTGATTTTTCAGTCGTCTTCGATGCCGGCTAGGGCTATGTTTAGGGATGCTCGGAGACAGCGAACCCGGAGGGTCCAGTTGCATGTGGGGCTGCGTAAAGGCTCCCCTGGGGAGTTCACTTGTACCCAAAGCCTTCCTTTGGGGGCACTTTTGGATGGACGAAAAGGGCTTGCAACGCATTTCCTGGGGTCTGATTTTTCAGTCGACTTCGATGCCGGCTAGGGCTATGTTTAGGGATGCTCGGAAACATCGAACCCGGAGGGTCCAGTTGCATGTGGGGCTGCGTAAAGGCTCCCCTGGGGAGTTCACTTGTACACAAAGCCTTCCTTTGGGGGCACTTTTGGATGGGCGAAAAGGGCTCGCAACGCATTTCCTGGGACCTGATTTTTCAGTCATTTTCGATGCCGGCTAGTGATATGTTTAGGGATGCTCGGTAACAGCGAACCCGGAGGGTCCAGTTGCATGTGGGGCTGCGTAAAGGCTCCCCTGGGGAGTTCACTTGTACCCAAAGTCTTCCTTTGGGGGCACATTTGGATGGGCGAAAAGGGCTCGTAACGCATTCCTGGGGCCTGATTTTTCAGTCGTCTTCGATGCCGGCTAGGGCTATGTTTAGGGATGCTCGGAGACAGCGAACCCGGAGGGTCCAGTTGCATGTGGGGCTGCGTAAAGGCTCCCCTGGGGAGTTCACTTGTACCCAAAGCCTTCCTTTGGG
This sequence comes from Anas acuta, assembly GCF_963932015.1. Classification (NCBI taxonomy): domain Eukaryota; kingdom Metazoa; phylum Chordata; class Aves; order Anseriformes; family Anatidae; genus Anas; species Anas acuta. The sequence goes on along the minus strand of NW_027076315.1, from coordinate 324,218 downwards.
GGCACTTTTGGATGGACGAAAAGGGCTTGCAACGCATTTCCTGGGGTCTGATTTTTCAGTCGACTTCGATGCCGGCTAGTGCTATGTTTAGGGATGCTCGGAAACATCGAACCCGGAGGGTCCAGTTGCATGTGGGGCTGCGTAAAGGCTCCCCTGGGGAGTTCACTTGTACACAAAGCCTTCCTTTGGGGGCACTTTTGGATGGGCGAAAAGGGGCTTGCAACGCATTTCCTGGGGTCTGATTTTTCAGTCGTCATCGATGCCGGCTAGTGATATGTTTAGGGATGCTCGGAAACATCGAACCCGGAGGGTCCAGTTGCATGTGGGGCTGCGTAAAGGCTCCCCTGGGAGTTCACTTGTACCCAAAGCCTTCCTTTGGGGGCACTTTTGGATGGGCAAAAAGGGCTCGCAACGCATTTCCTGGGGCCTGATTTTTCACTCGTCTCCGATGCCGGATAGGGATATATTTAGGGTTGCTCGGAAAAATCGAACCCGAAGGGTCCAGTTGCATGTGGGGCTGCGTAAAGGCTCCCCTGGGGAGTTCTCTTGTACCCAAAGCCTTCCTTTGGTGAAACTTTTGGATGGTCCAAAGGGGCTTGCAACGCGTTTTCTGGGGCCCGGGTTTTCAGTCTTCTCCCATGCCGGATAGGGATATATTTAGGGTTGCTCGGAAAAATCGAACCCGAAGGGTCCAGTTGCATGTGGGGCTGCGTAAAGTCTCCCCTGGGGAGTTCACTTGTACCCAAAGCCTTCCTTTGGGGGCACTTTTGGATGGGCGAAAAGGGCTCACAACGCATTTCCTGGGACCTGATTTTTCAGTCATTTTCGATGCCGGCAAGGGCTATGTTTAGGGATGCTCGGAAACAGCGGACCCCGAAGGTCCAGTTGCATGTGGGGCTGCGTAAAGTCTCCCCTGGGGAGTTCACTTGTACCCAAAGTCTTCCTTTGGGGGCACATTTGGATGGGCGAAAAGGGCTCGTAACGCATTCCTGGGGCCTGATTTTTCAGTCGTCTTCGATGCCGGCTAGGGCTATTTTTAGGGATGCTCGGAGACAGCGAACCCGGAGGGTCCAGTTGCATGTGGGGCTGCGTAAAGGCTCCCCTGGGGATTTCACTTGTACCCAAAGCCTTCCTTTGGGGGCACTTTTGGATGGACGAAAAGGGCTTGCAACGCATTTCCTGGGGTCTGATTTTTCAGTCGACTTCGATGCCGGCTAGGGCTATGTTTAGGTATGCTCGGAAACATCGAACACGGAGGGTCCAGTTGCATGTGGGGCTGCGTAAAGGCTCCCCTGGGGAGTTCACTTGTACCCAAAGCCTTCCTTTGGGGGCACTTTTGGATGGGCGAAAAGGGCTCGTAACGCATTTCCTGGGGCCTGATTTTTCAGTCGTCATCGATGCCGGCTAGGGCTATGTTTAGGGATGCTCGGAAACAGCGAACCCGGAGGGTCCAGTTGCATGTGGGGCTGCGTAAAGGCTCCCCTGGGGAGTTCACTTGTACCCAAAGTCTTCCTTTGGGGGCACATTTGGATGGTCCAAAGGGGCTTGCAACGCGTTTTCTGGAGCCCGGGTTTTCAGGCTTCTCCCATGCCGGCTAGTGATATATTTAGGGTTGCTCGGAAAAATCGAACCCGGAGGGTCCAGTTGCATGTGGGGCTGCGTAAAGGCTCCCCTGGGGAGTTCACTTGTACCCAAAGTCTTCCTTTGGGGGCACATTTGGATGGGCGAAAAGGGCTTGCAACGCGTTTTCTGGGGCCCAGGTTTTCAGTCTTCTCTCATGCCGGCTAGTGATATATTTAGGTTTGCTCAGAAAAAATCGAACCCGGAGGGTCCAGTTGCATGTGGGGCTGCGTAAAGGCTCCCCTGGGGAGTTCACTTGTACCCAAAGTCTTCCTTTGGTGACGCTTTTGGATCGTCCAAAGGGGCTTGCAACGCATTTCCTGGGGCCTGATTTTTCACTCGTCATCGATGCCGGCTAGTGATATGTTTAGGGATGCTCGGAAACATCGAACCCGGAGGGTCCAGTTGCATGTGGGGCTGCGTAAAGGCTCCCCTGGGGAGTTCACTTGTACCCAAAGTCTTCCTTTGGGGGCACTTTTGGATGGGCGAAAAGGGCTCGCAACGCATTTCCTGGGGCCTGATTTTTCAGTCGTCATCGATGCCGGCTAGGGCTATGTTTAGGGATGCTCGGAAACAGCGAATCCGGAGGGTCCATTGGAATGTGGGGCTGCGTAAAGGCTCCCCTGGGGAGTTCACTTGTACCCAAAGCCTTCCTTTGGGGGCACTTTTGGATGGGCAAAAAGGGCTCGCAACGCATTTCTTGGGGCCTGATTTTTCACTCGTCTCCGATGCCGTCTAGGACTATGTTTAGGGATGCTCGGAAACAGCGAACCCGGAGGGTCCAGTTGCATGTGGGGCTGCGTAAAGGCTCCCCTGGGGAGTTCACTTGTACCCAAAGCCTTCCTTTGGGGGCACTTTTGGATGGACGAAAAGGGCTTGCAACGCATTTCCTGGGGTCTGATTTTTCAGTCGTCTTCGATGCCGGCTAGGGCTATGTTTAGGGATGCTCGGAAACATCGAACACGGAGGGTCCAGTTGCATGTGGGGCTGCGTAAAAACTCCCCTGGGGAGTTCACTTGTACCCAAAGCCTTCCTTTGGTGACACTTTTGGATGGTCCAAAGGGGCTTGAAACGCGTTTTCTGGAGCACGGGTTTTCAGGCTTCTCCCATGCCGGCTAGTGATATATTTAGGGTTGCTCGGAAAAATCGAACCCGGAGGGTCCAGTTGCATGTGGGGCTGCGTAAAGGCTCCCCTGGGGAGTTCACTTGTACCCAAAGTCTTCCTTTGGGGGCACATTTGGATGGGCGAAAAGGGCTTGCAACGCGTTTTCTGGGGCCCAGGTTTTCAGTCTTCTCTCATGCCGGCTAGTGATATATTTAGGTTTGCTCAGAAAAAATCGAACCCGGAGGGTCCAGTTGCATGTGGGGCTGCGTAAAGGCTCCCCTGGGGAGTTCACTTGTACCCAAAGCCTTCCTTTGGGGGCACATTTGGATGGGCAAAAAGGGCTCGCAACGCATTTCCTGGGGCCTGATTTTTCACTCGTCTCCGATGCCGTCTAGGACTATGTTTAGGGATGCTCGGAAACAGCGAACCCGGAGGGTCCAGTTGCATGTGGGGCTGCGTAAAGGCTCCCCTGGGGAGTTCACTTGTACCCAAAGTCTTCCTTTGGGGGCACATTTGGATGGGCGAAAAGGGCTCGCAACGCATTTCCTGTGGCCTGATTTTTCACTCGTCTCCGAAGACGGCTAGGGCTACGTTTAGGTTTGTTCAGAAACAGCGATCCCGGAGGGTCCAGTTGCATGTGGGGCTGCGTAAAGGCTCCCCTGGGGAGATCACTTGTACCCAAAGCCTTCCTTTGCGGGCACTTTTGGATGGTCCAAAGGGGCTTGCAACGCATTTCCTGGGGCCTGATTTTTCAGTCGTCTCCGATGCCGGCTATGGCTACGTTTAGGTTTGCTCATGAACAGCGAACCCGGAGGTTGCAGTTGCATGTGGGGCTGCGTAAAGGCTCCCCTGGGGAGTTCTCTTGTACCCAAAGCCTTCCTTTGGTGACACTTTTGGATGGTCCAAAGGGGCTTGCAACGCATTTCCTGGGGCCTGATTTTTCAGTCGTCTCCGATGCCGGCTATGGCTACGTTTAGGTTTGCTCATGAACAGCGAACCCGGAGGTTGCAGTTGCATGTGGGGCTGCGTAAAGGCTCCCCTGGGGAGTTCTCTTGTACCCAAAGCCTTCCTTTGGTGACACTTTTGGATGGTCCAAAGGGGCTTGCAACGCGTTTTCTGGGGCCCGGGTTTTCAGTCTTCTCCCATGCCGGCTAGGGATATATTTAGGTTTACTCTGAAACAGCGAACCCGAAGGGTCCAGTTGCATGTGGGGCTGCGTAAAGGCTCCCCTGGGGAGTTCACTTGTACCCAAAGCCTTCCTTTGGGGGCACTTTTGGATGGGCGAAAAGGGCTCGCAACGCATTTCCTGGGACCTGATTTTTCAGTCATTTTCGATGCCGGCTAGGGCTATGTTTAGGGATGCTCGGAAACAGCGAACCCGGAGGGTCCAGTTGCATGTGGGGCTGCGTAAAAACTCCCCTGGGGAGTTCACTTGTACCCAAAGTCTTCCTTTGGGGGCACATTTGGATGGGCGAAAAGGGCTCGTAACGCATTCCTGGGGCCTGATTTTTCAGTCGTCTTCGATGCCGGCTAGGGCTATGTTTAGGGATGCTCGGAGACAGCGAACCCGGAGGGTCCAGTTGCATGTGGGGCTGCGTAAAGGCTCCCCTGTGGAGTTCTCTTGTACCCAAAGCCTTCCTTTGGTGACACTTTTGGATGGTCCAAAGGGGCTTGCAACGCATTTCCTGGGGCTTGATTTTTGAGTCGTCTTCTATGCCGGCTAGGGCTATGTTTAGGGATGCTCGGAAACATCGAACCCGGAGGGTCCAGTTGCATGTGGGGCTGCGTAAAGGCTCCCCTGGGGAGTTCACTTGTACCCAAAGCCTTCCTTTGGTGATACTTTTGGATGGTCCAAAGGGGCTTGCAACGCGTTTTCTGGGGCCCGGGTTTTCAGTCTTCTCTCATGCCAGCTAGTGATTTATTTAGGTTTGGTCGGAACAATCGAACCCGGAGGGTCCAGTTGCATGTGGGGCTGCGTAAAGGCTCCCCTGGGGAGTTCACTTGTACCCAAAGTCTTCCTTTGGGGGCACATTTGGATTGTCCAAAGGGGCTTGCAACGCGTTTTCTGGAGCCCGGGTTTTCAGGCTTCTCCCATGCCGGCTAGTGATATATTTAGGGTTGCTCGGAAAAATCGAACCCGGAGGGTCCAGTTGCATGTGGGGCTGCGTAAAGGCTCCCCTGGGGAGTTCACTTGTACCCAAAGTCTTCCTTTGTGGGCACATTTGGATGGGCGAAAAGGGCTTGCAACGCGTTTTCTGGGGCCCAGGTTTTCAGTCTTCTCTCATGCCGGCTAGTGATATATTTAGGTTTGCTCAGAAAAAATCGAACCCGGAGGGTCCAGTTGCATGTGGGGCTGCGTAAAGGCTCCCCTGGGGAGTTCACTTGTACCCAAAGCCTTCCTTTGGGGGCACTTTTGGATGGACGAAAAGGGTTTGCAACGCATTTCTTGGGGTGTGATTTTTCAGTCGTCATCGATGCCGGCTAGTGCTATGTTTAGGGATGCTCGGAAACATCGAACCCGGAGGGTCCAGTTGCATGTGGGGCTGCGTAAAGGCTCCCCTGGGGAGTTCACTTGTACCCAAAGCCTTCCTCTGGGGGCACTTTTGGATGGGCAAAAAGGGCTCGCAACGCATTTCCTGGGACCTGATTTTTCAGTCATTTTCGATGCCGGCTAGGGCTATGTTTAGGTTTGCTCATGAACAGCGAACCCGGAGGTTGCAGTTGCATGTGGGGCTGCGTAAAGGCTCCCCTGGGGAGTTCACTTGTACCCAAAGCCTTCCTTTGGGGGCACTTTTGTATGGGCGAAAAGAGCTCGCAACGCATTTCCTGGGGCCTGATTTTTCACCCGTCTTCAATGCCGTCTAGGGCTATGTTTAGGGATGCTCGGAAACAGCGAACCCGGAGGGTCCAGTTGCATGTGGGGCTGCGTAAAGGCTCCCCTGGGGAGTTCTCTTGTACCCAAAGTCTTCCTTTGGGGGCACATTTGGATGGGCGAAAAGGGCTTGCAAAGCGTTTTCTGGGGCTCGGGTTTTCAGTCTTCTCCCATGCCGGATAGGGATATATTTAGGGTTGCTCGGAAAAATCGAACCCGGAGGGTCCAGTTGCATGTGGGGCTGCGTAAAGGCTCCCCTGGGGAGTTCACTTGTACCCAAAGCCTTCCTTTGGGGGCACATTTGGATGGGCAAAAAGGGCTCGCAACACATTTCCTGGGGCCTGATTTTTCACTCGTCTCCGATGCCGTCTAGGACTATGTTTAGGGATGCTCGGAAACAGCGAACCCGGAGGGTCCAGTTGCATGTGGGGCTGCGTAAAGGCTCCCCTGGGGAGTTCACTTGTACCCAAAGTCTTCCTTTGGGGGCACATTTGGATGGGCGAAAAGGGCTCGCAACGCATTTCCTGTGGCCTGATTTTTCACTCGTCTCCGAAGACGGCTAGGGCTACGTTTAGGTTTGCTCATGAACAGCGAACCCGGAGGTTGCAGTTGCATGTGGGGCTGCGTAAAGGCTCCCCTGGGGAGTTCTCTTGTACCCAAAGCCTTCCTTTGGTGACACTTTTGGATGGTCCAAAGGGGCTTGCAACGCGTTTTCTGGGGCCCGGGTTTTCAGTCTTCTCCCATGCCGGCTAGGGATATATTTAGGTTTACTCGGAAAATTCGAACCCGAAGGGTCCAGTTGCATGTGGGGCTGCGTAAAGGCTCCCCTGGGGAGTTCACTTGTACCCATAGCCTTCCTTTGGGGGCACTTTTGGATGGGCGAAAAGGGCTCGCAACGCATTTCCTGGGACCTGATTTTTCAGTCATTTTCGATGCCGGCTAGGGCTATGTTTAGGGATGCTCGGAAACAGCGAACCCGGAGGGTCCAGTTGCATGTGGGGCTGCGTAAAGGCTCCCCTGGGGAGTTCACTTGTACCCAAAGTCTTCCTTTGGGGGCACATTTGGATGGGCGAAAAGGGCTCGTAACGCATTCCTGGGGCCTGATATTTCAGTCGTCTTCGATGCCGGCTAGGGCTATGTTTAGGGATGCTCGGAGACAGCGAACCCGGAGGGTCCAGTTGCATGTGGGGCTGCGTAAAGGCTCCCCTGGGGAGTTCTCTTGTACCCAAAGTCTTCCTTTGGGGGCACATTTGGATGGGCGAAAAGGGCTTGCAACGCGTTTTCTGGGGCTCGGGTTTTCAGTCTTCTCCCATGCCGGATAGGGATATATTTAGGGTTGCTCGGAAAAATCGAACCCGGAGGGTCCAGTTGCATGTGGGGCTGCGTAAAGGCTCCCCTGGGGAGTTCACTTGTACCCAAAGCCTTCCTTTGGGGGCACTTTTGGATGGTCCAAAGGGGCTCGCAACGCATTTCCTGGGGCCTGATTTTTCAGTCGTCATCGATGCCGGCTAGGGCTATGTTTAGGGATGCTCGGAAACATCGAACCCGGAGGGTCCAGTTGCATGTGGGGCTGCGTAAAGGCTCCCCTGGGGAGTTCACTTGTACCCAAAGCCTTCCTTTGGTGATACTTTTGGATGGTCCAAAGGGGCTTGCAACGCGTTTCCTGGGGCCCGGGTTTTCAGTCTTCTCTCATGCCGGCTAGTGATTTATTTAGTTTTTTTCGGAACAATCGAACCCGGAGGGTCCAGTTGCATGTGGGGCTGCGTAAAGGCTCCCCTGGGGAGTTCACTTGTACCCAAAGTCTTCCTTTGGGGGCACATTTGGATGGTCCAAAGGGGCTTGCAACGCGTTTTCTGGAGCCCGGGTTTTCAGGCTTCTCCCATGCCGGCTAGGGATATATTTAGGGTTGCTCGGAAAAATCGAACCCGGAGGGTCCAGTTGCATGTGGGGCTGCGTAAAGGCTCCCCTGGGGAGTTCACTTGTACCCAAAGTCTTCCTTTGGGGGCACATTTGGATGGGCGAAAAGGGCTTGCAACGCGTTTTCTGGGGCCCAGGTTTTCAGTCTTCTCTCATGCCGGCTAGTGATATATTTAGGTTTGCTCAGAAAAAATCGAACCCGGAGGGTCCAGTTGCATGTGGGGCTGCGTAAAGGCTCCCCTGGGGAGTTCACTTGTACCCAAAGCCTTCCTTTGGGGCACATTTGGATGGGCAAAAAGGGCTCGCAACGCATTTCCTGGGGTCTGATTTTCACTCGTCTCCGATGCCGTCTAGGACTATGTTTAGGGATGCTCGGAAACAGCGAACCCGGAGGGTCCAGTTGCATGTGGGGCTGCGTAAAGGCTCCCCTGGGGAGTTCACTTGTACCCAAAGTCTTCCTTTGGGGGCACATTTGGATGGGCGAAAAGGGCTCGTAACGCATTCCTGGGGCCTGATTTTTCACTCGTCTCCGAAGACGGCTAGGGCTACGTTTAGGTTTGTTCAGGAACAGCGATCCCGGAGGGTCCAGTTGCATGTGGGGCTGCGTAAAGGCTCCCATGGGGAGATCACTTGTACCCAAAGCCTTCCTTTGGGGGCACTTCTGATGGTCCAAAGGGCTCGCAACGCATTTCCTGGGGCCTGATTTTTCAGTCGTCTCTGATGACGGCTAGGGCTACGTTTAGGTTTGCTCAGGAACAGCGAACCCGGAGGGTCCAGTTGCATGTGGGGCTGCGTAAAGGCTCCCCTGGGGAGTTCTCTTGTACCCAAAGCCTTCCTTTGGGGCAATTTTGGATGGTCCAAAGGGGCTCGCAACGCATTTCCTGGGGCCTGATTTTTCAGTCGTCATCGATGCCGGCTAGGGCTATGTTTAGGGATGCTCGGAAACATCGAACCCGGAGGGTCCAGTTGCATGTGGGGCTGCGTAAAGGCTCCCCTGGGGAGATCACTTGTACCCAAAGCCTTCCTTTGGTAACACTTTTGGATGGTCCAAAGGGGCTTGCAACGCGTTTTCTGGGGCTCGGGTTTTCAGTCTTCTCCCATGCCGGATAGGGATATATTTAGGGTTGCTCGGAAAAATCGAACCCGGAGGGTCCAGTTGCATGTGGGGCTGCGTAAAGGCTCCCCTGTGGAGTTCTCTTGTACCCAAAGCCTTCCTTTGGTGACACTTTTGGATGGTCCAAAGGGGCTTGCAACGCATTTCTTGGGGCTTGGTTTTTGAGTCGTCTTCTATGCCGGCTAGGGCTATGTTTAGGGATGCTCGGAAACATCGAACCCGGAGGGTCCAGTTGCATGTGGGGCTGCGTAAAGGCTCCCCTGGGGAGTTCACTTGTACCCAAAGCCTTCCTTTGGTGATACTTTTGGATGGTCCAAAGGGGCTTGCAACGCGTTTTTTGGGGCCCGGGTTTTCAGTCTTCTCTCATGCCGGCTAGTGATTTATTTAGGTTTCCTCGGAACAATCGAACCCGGAGGGTCCAGTTGCATGTGGGGCTGCGTAAAGGCTCCCCTGGGGAGTTCACTTGTACCCAAAGTCTTCCTTTGGGGGCACATTTGGATGGTCCAAAGGGGCTTGCAACGCGTTTTCTGGAGCCCGGGTTTTCAGGCTTCTCCCATGCCGGCTAGTGATATATTTAGGGTTGCTCGGAAAAATCGAACCCGGAGGGTCCAGTTGCATGTGGGGCTGCGTAAAGGCTCCCCTGGGGAGTTCACTTGTACCCAAAGTCTTCCTTTGGGGGCACATTTGGATGGGCGAAAAGGGCTTGCAACGCGTTTTCTGGGGCCCAGGTTTTCAGTCTTCTCTCATGCCGGCTAGTGATATATTTAGGTTTGCTCAGAAAAATCGAACCCGGAGGGTCCAGTTGCATGTGGGGCTCCGTAAAGGCTCCCCTGGGGAGTTCACTTGTACCCAAAGCCTTCCTTTGGGGGCACTTTTGGATGGACGAAAAGGGCTTGCAACGCATTTCCTGGGGTGTGATTTTTCAGTCGTCATCGATGCCGGCTAGTGCTATGTTTAGGGATGCTCGGAAACATCGAACCCGGAGGGTCCAGTTGCATGTGGGGCTGCGTAAAGGCTCCCCTGGGGAGTTCACTTGTACCCAAAGCCTTCCTTTGGGGGCACTTTTGGATGGGCGAAAAGGGCTCGTAATGCATTTCCTGGGGCCTGATTTTTCACTCGTCATCGATGCCGGCTAGGGCTATGTTTAGGGATGCTCGGAAACAGCGAATCCGGAGGGTCCAGTTGCATGTGGGGCTGCGTAAAGGCTCCCCTGGGGAGTTCACTTGTACCCAAAGCCTTCCTTTGGGGGCACATTTGGATGGGCAAAAAGGGCTCGCAACACATTTCCTGGGGCCTGATTTTTCACTCGTCTCCGATGCCGTCTAGGACTATGTTTAGGGATGCTCGGAAACAGCGAACCCGGAGGGTCCAGTTGCATGTGGGGCTGCGTAAAGGCTCCCCTGGGGAGTTCACTTGTACCCAAAGTCTTCCTTTGGGGGCACATTTGGATGGGCGAAAAGGGCTCGCAACGCATTTCCTGTGGCCTGATTTTTCACTCGTCTCCGAAGACGGCTAGGACTACGTTTACGTTTGTTCAGGAAGAGCGATCCCGGAGGGTCCAGTTGCATGTGGGGCTGCGTAAAGGCTCCCCTGGGGAGATCACTTGTACCCAAAGCCTTCCTTTGCGGGCACTTTTGGATGGTCCAAAGGGGCTTGCAACGCATTTCCTGGGGCCAGATTTTTCAGTCGTCTCCGATGCCGGCTATGGCTACGTTTAGGTTTGCTCATGAACAGCGAACCCGGAGGTTGCAGTTGCATGTGGGGCTGCGTAAAGGCTCCCCTGGGGAGTTCACTTGTACCCAAAGTCTTCCTTTGGGGGCACATTTGGATGGGCGAAAAGGGCTCGTAACGCATTCCTGTGTCCTGATTTTTCAGTCGTCTTCAATGCCGGATAGGGATATGTTTAGGGATGCTCGGAGACAGCGAACCCGGAGGGTCCAGTTGCATGTGGGGCTGCGTAAAGGCTCCCCTGGGGAGTTCACTTGTACCCAAAGCCTTCCTTTCGGGGCACTTTTGGATGGGCGAAAAAGGCTCGCAACGCATTTCCTGGGGCCTGATTTTTCATTCGTCTTCGATGCCGGCTAGGGCTATGTCTAGGGATGCTCGGAAACAGCGAACCCGGAGGGTCCAGTTGCATGTGGGGCTGCGTAAAGGCTCCCCTGGGGAGTTCTCTTGTACCCAAAGTCTTCCTTTGGGGGCACATTTGGATGGGCGAAAAGGGCTCGCAACGCGTTTTCTGGGGCTCGGGTTTTCAGTCTTCTCCCATGCCGGATAGGGATATATTTAGGGTTGCTCGGAAAAATCGAACCCGGAGGGTCCAGTTGCATGTGGGGCTGCGTAAAGGCTCCCCTGGGGAGTTCACTTGTACCCAAAGCCTTCCTTTGGGGGCACATTTGGATGGGCGAAAAGGGCTCGCAACGCATTTCCTGTGGCCTGATTTTTCACTCGTCTCCGAAGACGACTAGGGCTACGTTTAGGTTTGTTCAGGAACAGCGATCCCGGAGGGTCCAGTTGCATTTGGGGCTGCGTAAAGGCTCCCCTGGGGAGATCACTTGTACCCAAAGCCTTCCTTTGCGGGCACTTTTGGATGGTCCAAAGGGGCTTGCATCGCATTTCCTGGGGCCTGATTTTTCAGTCGTCTCCGATGCCGGCTATGGCTACGTTTAGGTTTGCTCATGAACAGCGAACCCGAAGGTTGCAGTTGCATGTGGGGCTGCGTAAAGGCTCCCCTGGGGAGTTCTCTTGTACCCAAAGCCTTCCTTTGGTGACACTTTTGGATGGTCCAAAGGGGCTTGCAACGCGTTTTCTGGGGCCCGGGTTTTCAGTCTTCTCCCATGCCGGCTAGGGTTATATTTAGGGTTGCACGGAAAATTCGAACCCGAAGGGTCCAGTTGCATGTGGGGCTGCGTAAAGGCTCCCCTGGGGAGTTCACTTGTACCCAAAGCCTTCCTTTGGGGGCACTTTTGGATGGGCGAAAAGGGCTCGTAACGCATTTCCTGGGACCTGATTTTTCAGTCATTTTCGATGCCGGCTAGGGCTATGTTTAGGGATGCTCGGAAACAGCGAACCCGGAGGGTCCAGTTGCATGTGGGGCTGCGTAAAGGCTCCCCTGGGGAGTTCACTTGTACCCAAAGTCTTCCTTTGGGGGCACATTTGAATGGGCGAAAAGGGCTCGTAACGCATTCCTGGGGCCTGATTTTTCAGTCGTCTTCGATGCCGGCTAGGGCTATGTTTAGGGATGCTCGGAGACAGCGAACCCGGAGGGTCCAGTTGCATGTGGGGCTGCATAAAGGCTCCCCTGGGGAGTTCACTTGTACCCAAAGCCTTCCTTTGGTAACACTTTTGGATGGTCCAAAGGGGCTTGCAACGCGTTTCCTGGGGCCCGGGTTTTCAGTCTTCTCTCATGCCGGCTAGTGATTTATTTAGGTTTGCTCTGAACAATCGAACCCGGAGGGTCCAGTTGCATGTGGGGCTGCGTAAAGGCTCCCCTGGGGAGATCACTTGTACCCAAAGCCTTCCTTTGCGGGCACTTTTGGATGGTCCAAAGGGCTTGCAACGCATTTCCTGGGGCCTGATTTTTCAGTCGTCTCCGAAGCCGGCTATGGCCACGTTTAGGTTTGCTCATGAACAGCGAACCCGGAGGGTCCAGTTGCATGTGGGGCTGCGTAAAGGCTCCCCTGGGGAGTTCACTTGTACCCAAAGTCTTCCTTTGGGGGCACTTTTGGATGGTCCGAAACGGTTCACAACGCATTTCCTGTGGCCTGATTTTTCACTTGTCTCCGATGACGGCTAGGGCTACGTTTAGGTTTGCTCAGGAACAGCGAACCCCGAGGGTCCAGTTGCATGTGGGGCTGCGTAAAGGCTCCCCTGGGGAGTTCACTTGTACCCAAAGCCTTTCTTTGGGGGCACTTTTGGATGATCCAAAGGGGCTCGCAACGCATTTCCTGGGGCCTGATTTTTCAGTCGTCTCCGATGACGGCTAGGGCTATGTTTAGGGATGCTCGGAAACAGCGAACCCGAAGGGTCCAGTTGCATGTGGGGCTGCGTAAAGGCTCCCCTGGGGAGTTCACTTGTACCCAAAGCCTTCGTTTGGTGATACTTTTGGATGGTCCAAAGGGGCTTGCAACGCGCTTTCTGGGGCTCGGGTTTTCAGTCTTCTCTCATGACGGCTAGTGATATATTTATGTTTGCTCGGAAAAATCGAACCCGGAGGGTCCAGTTGCATGTGGGGCTGCGTAAAGGCTCCCCTGGGGAGTTCTCTTGTACCCAAAGCCTTCCTTTGCGGGCACTTTTGAATGGACGAAAAGGGCTCGCAACGCATTTCCTGGGGCCTGATTTTTCATTCGTCTTCGATGCCGGCTACGGCTATGTTTAGGGATGCTCGGAAACAGCGAACCCGGAGGGTCCAGTTGCATGTGGGGCTGCGTAAAAACTCCCCTGGGGAGTTCACTTGTACCCAAAGCCTTCCTTTGGGGGCACATTTGGATGGGCAAAAAGGGCTCGCAACGCATTTCCTGGGGCCTGATTTTTCACTCGTCATCGATGCCGGCTAGGACTATGTTTAGGGATGCTCGGAAACAGCGAACCCGGAGGGTCCAGTTGCATGTGGGGCTGCGTAAAGGCTCCCCTGGGGAGTTCACTTGTACCCAAAGTCTTCGTTTGGGGGCACATTTGGATGGGCGAAAAGGGCTCGCAACGCATTTCCTGTGGCCTGATTTTTCACTCGTCTCCGAAGACGGCTAGGGCTACGTTTAGGTTTGTTCAGGAACAGCGATCCCGGAGGGTCCAGTTGCATGTGGGGCTGCGTAAAGGCTCCCCTGGGGAGATCACTTGTACCCAAAGCCTTCCTTTGCGGGCACTTTTGGATGGTCCAAAGGGGCTTGCAACGCATTTCCTGGGGCCTGATTTTTCAGTCGTCTCCGATGCCGGCTATGGCTACGTTTAGGTTTGCTCATGAACAGCGAACCCGGAGGTTGCAGTTGCATGTGGGGCTGCGTAAAGGCTCCCCTGGGGAGTTCTCCTGTACCCAAAGCCTTCCTTTGGTGACACTTTTGGATGGTCCAAAGGGGCTTGCAAAGCGTTTTCTGGGGCCCGGGTTTTCAGTCTTCTCCCATGCCGGCTAGGGATATATTTAGGGTTGCTCGGAAAAATCGAACCCGAAGGGTCCAGTTGCATGTGGGGCTGCGTAAAGGCTCCCCTGGGGAGTTCACTTGTACCCAAAGCCTTCCTTTGGGGGCACTTTTGGATGGGCGAAAAGGGCTCGCAACGCATTTCCTGGGACCTGATTTTTCAGTCATTTTCGATGCCGGCTAGGGCTATGTTTAGGGATGCTCGGAAACAGCGAACCCGGAGGGTCCAGTTGCATGTGGGGCTGCATAAAGGCTCCCCTGGGGAGTTCACTTGTACCCAAAGTCTTCCTTTGGGGGCACATTTGGATGGGCGAAAAGGGCTCGTAACGCATTCCTGGGGCCTGATTTTTCAGTCGTCTTCGATGCCGGCTAGGGCTATGTTTAGGGATGGTCGGAGACAGCGAACCCGGAGGGTCCAGTTGCATGTGGGGCTGCGTAAAGGCTCCCCTGGGGAGTTCACTTGTACCCAAAGCCTTCCTTTGGGGGCACATTTGGATGGACGAAAAGGGCTCGCAACGCATTTCCTGGGGCCTGATTTTTCAGTCGTCTCCGATGACGGCTAGGGCTACGTTTAGGTTTGCTCATGAACAGCGAACCCGGAGGGTCCAGTTGCATGTGGGGCTGCGTAAAGGCTCCCCTGGGGAGTTCACTTGTACCCAAAGCCTTACTTTGGGGGCACATTTGGATGGTCCAAAGGGGCTTGCAACGCGTTTTCTGGAGCCCGGGTTTTCAGGCTTCTCCCATGCCGGCTAGTGATATATTTAGGGTTGCTCGGAAAAATCGAACCCGGAGGGTCCAGTTGCATGTGGGGCTGCGTAAAGGCTCCCCTGGGGAGTTCACTTGTACCCAAAGTCTTCCTTTGGGGGCACATTTGGATGGGCGAAAAGGCTTGCAACGCGTTTTCTGGGGCCCAGGTTTTCAGTCTTCTCTCATGCCGGCTAGTGATATATTTAGGTTTGCTCAGAAAAAATCGAACCCGGAGGGTCCAGTTGCATGTGGGGCTGCGTAAAGGCTCCCCTGGGGAGTTCACTTGTACCCAAAGACTTCCTTTGGGGGCACTTTTGGATGGGCGAAAAGGGCTCACAACGCATTTCTTGGGGCCTGATTTTTCATTCGTCATCGATGCCGGCTAGGGCTGTGTTTAGGGATGCTCGGAAACAGCGAATCCGGAGGGTCCAGTTGCATGTGGGGCTGCGTAAAGGCTCCCCTGGGGAGTTCACTTGTACCCAAAGCCTTCCTTTGGGGGCACATTTGGATGGGCAAAAAGGGCTCGCAACGCATTTCCTGGGGCCTGATTTTTCACTCGTCTCCGATGCCGTCTAGGAATATGTTTAGGGATGCTCGGAAACAGCGAACCCGGAGGGTCCAGTTGCATGTGGGGCTGCGTAAAGGCTCCCCTGGGGAGTTCACTTGTACCCAAAGTCTTCCTTTGGGGGCACATTTGGATGGGCGAAAAGGGCTCGCAAAGCATTTCCTGGGGCCTAATTTTTCACTCGTCTCCGAAGACGGCTAGGGCTACGTTTAGGTTTGCTCAGGAACAGCGAACCCCGAGGGTCCAGTTGCATGTGGGGCTGCGTAAAGGCTCCCCTGGGGAGTTCTCTTGTACTGAACGCCTTCCTTTGGGGGCACTTTTGGATGGGCGAAAAGGGCTCGCAACGCATTTCCTGGGGCCTCATTTTTCAGTCGTCTTCAATGCCGTCTAGGGATAAGTTTAGGGATGCTCGGAAACAGCGAACCCGGAGGGTCCAGTTGCATGTGGGGCTGCGTAAAGGCTCCCCTGGGGAGTTCACTTGTACCCAAAGCCTTCCTTTGGTGATACTTTTGGATGGTCCAAAGGGGCTTGCAACGCGTTTTCTGGGGCCCGGGTTTTCAGTCTTCTCTCATGCCTGCTAGTGATTTATTTATGGTTTCCTCGGAACAATCGAACCCGGAGGGTCCAGTTGCATGTGGGGCTGCGTAAAGGCTCCCCTGGGGAGTTCACTTGTACCCAAAGCCTTCCTTTGGGGGCACTTTTGGATGGACGAAAAGGGCTTGCAACGCATTTCCTGGGGTCTGATTTTTCAGTCGACTTCGATGCCGGCTAGGGCTATGTTTAGGGATGCTCGGAAACAGCGAACCCGGAGGGTCCAGTTGCATGTGGGGCTGCGTAAAGGCTCCCCTGGGGAGTTCACTTGTACCCAAAGCCTTCCTTTGGGGGCACTTTTGGATGGGCGAAAAGGGCTCACAACGCATTTCCTGGGGCCTGATTTTTCAGTCGTCATCGATGCCGGCTAGGGCTATGTTTAGGGATGCTCGGAAACAGCGAACCCCGAGGGTCCAGTTGCATGTGGGGCTGCGTAAAGGCTCCCCTGGGGAGTTCTCTTGTACCCAAAGTCTTCCTTTGGGGGCACTTTTGGATGGGCGAAAAGGGCTTGCAACGCATTTCCTGGGGCCTGATTTTTCAGTCGTCTCCGATGACGGCTAGGGCTACGTTTAGGTTTGCTCATGAACAGCGAACCCGGAGGGTCCAGTTGCATGTGGGGCTGCGTAAAGGCTCCCCTGGGGAGTTCACTTGTACCCAAAGTCTTCCTTTGGGGGCACATTTGGATGGTCCAAAGGGGCTTGCAACACGTTTTCTGGAGCCCGGGTTTTCAGGCTTCTCCCATGCCGGCTAGTGATATATTTAGGGTTGCTCGGAAAAATCGAACCCGGAGGGTCCAGTTGCATGTGGGGCTGCGTAAAGGCTCCCCTGGGGAGTTCACTTGTACCCAAAGTCTTCCTTTGGGGGCACATTTGGATGGGCGAAAAGGGCTCGCAACGCATTTCCTGGGGCCTGATTTTTCACTCGTCTCCGAAGACGGCTAGGGCTACGTTTAGGTTTGCTCAGGAACAGCGAACCCCGAGGGTCCAGTTGCATGTGGGGCTGCGTAAAGGCTCCCCTGGGGAGTTCTCTTGTACCCAAAGCCTTCCTTTGGGGGCACTTTTGGATGGGCGAAAAGGGCTTGAAACGCATTTCCTGGGACCTGATTTTTCAGTCGTCTTCGATGCAGGCTAGGGCTATGTTTAGGGATGCTCTGAGACAGCGAACCCGGAGGGTCCAGTTGCATGTGGGGCTGCGTAAAGGCTCCCCTGGGGAGTTCACTTGTACCCAAAGCCTTCCTTTGGGGGCACATTTGGATGGGCGAAAAGGGCTCGCAACGCATTTCCTGGGGCCTGATTTTTCAGTCGTCTTCAATGCCGTCTAGGGATATGTTTAGGGATGCTCGGAAACAGCGAACCCCGAGGGTCCAGTTGCATGTGGGGCTGCGTAAAGGCTCCCCTGGGGAGTTCACTTGTACCCAAAGCCTTCCTTTGGTGACACTTTTATATGGTCCAAAGGGGCTTGCAAAGCGTTTTCTGGGGCCCGGGTTTTCAGTCTTCTCTCATGCCGGCTAGTGATTTATTTAGTTTTGCTCGGAACAATCGAACCCGGAGGTTGCAGTTGCATGTGGGGCTGCGTAAAGGCTCCCCTGGGGAGTTCACTTGTACCCAAAGCCTTCATTGGGGGCACTTTAGGATGGACGAAAAGGGCTTGCAACGCATTTCCTGGGGTCTGATTTTTCAGTCGACTTCGATGCCGGCTAGGGCTATGTTTAGGGATGCTCGGAAACAGCGAACCCGGAGGGTCCAGTTGCATGTGGGGCTGCGTAAAAACTCCCCTGGGGAGTTCACTTGTACCCAAAGCCTTTCTTTGGGGCACATTTGGATGGGCAAAAAGGGCTCGCAACGCATTTCCTGGGGCCTGATTTTTCACTCGTCATCGATGCCGGCTAGGACTATGTTTAGGGATGCTCGGAAACAGCGAACCCCGAGGATCCAGTTGCATGTGGGGCTGCGTAAAGGCTCCCCTGGGGAGTTCACTTGTACCCAAAGTCTTCGTTTGGGGGCACATTTGGATGGGCGAAAAGGGCTCGCAACGCATTTCCTGTGGCCTGATTTTTCACTCGTCTCCGAAGACGGCTAGGGCTACGTTTAGGTTTGTTCAGGAACAGCGATCCCGGAGGGTCCAGTTGCATGTGGGGCTGCGTAAAGGCTCCCCTGGGGAGATCACTTGTACCCAAAGCCTTCCTTTGCGGGCACTTTTGGATGGTCCAAAGGGGCTTGCAACGCATTTCCTGGGGCCTGATTTTTCAGTCTTCTCCGATGCCGGCTATGGCTACGTTTAGGTTTGCTCATGAACAGCGAACCCGGAGGTTGCAGTTGCATGTGGGGCTGCGTAAAGGCTCCCCTGGGGAGTTCTCCTGTACCCAAAGCCTTCCTTTGGTGACACTTTTGGATGGTCCAAAGGGGCTTGCAAAGCGTTTTCTGGGGCCCGGGTTT
Organism: Anas acuta; assembly: GCF_963932015.1. NCBI lineage: Eukaryota > Metazoa > Chordata > Aves > Anseriformes > Anatidae > Anas > Anas acuta. The sequence continues at coordinate 306,123 of NW_027076315.1, read as the reverse complement.
TCAGTCTTCTCCCATGCCGGCTAGGGATATATTTAGGGTTGCTCGGAAAAATCGAACCCGAAGGGTCCAGTTGCATGTGGGGCTGCGTAAAGGCTCCCCTGGGGAGTTCACTTGTACCCAAAGCCTTCCTTTGGGGGCACTTTTGGATGGGCGAAAAGGGCTCGCAACGCATTTCCTGGGACCTGATTTTTCAGTCATTTTCGATGCCGGCTAGGGCTATGTTTAGGGATGCTCGGAAACAGCGAACCCGGAGGGTCCAGTTGCATGTGGGGCTGCGTAAAGGCTCCCCTGGGGAGTTCACTTGTACCCAAAGTCTTCCTTTGGGGGCACATTTGGATGGGCGAAAAGGGCTCGTAACGCATTCCTGGGGCCTGATTTTTCAGTCGTCTTCGATGCCGGCTAGGGCTATGTTTAGGGATGGTCGGAGACAGCGAACCCGGAGGGTCCAGTTGCATGTGGGGCTGCGTAAAGGCTCCCCTGGGGAGTTCACTTGTACCCAAAGCCTTCCTTTGGGGGCACATTTGGATGGACGAAAAGGGCTCGCAACGCATTTCCTGGGGTCTGATTTTTCAGTCGACTTCGATGCCGTCTAGGACTATGTTTAGGGATGCTCGGAAACAGCGAACCCGGAGGGTCCAGTTGCATGTGGGGCTGCGTAAAAACTCCCCTGTGGAGTTCTCTTGTACCCAAAGTCTTCCTTTGGGGGCACATTTGGATGGGCGAAAAGGGCTTGCAACGCATTTCCTGGGGCCTGATTTTTCAGTCGTCTCCGATGACGGCTAGGGCTACGTTTAGGTTTGCTCATGAACAGCGAACCCGGAGGGTCCAGTTGCATGTGGGGCTGCGTAAAGGCTCCCCTGGGGAGTTCACTTGTACCCAAAGTCTTACTTTGGGGGCACATTTGGATGGTCCAAAGGGGCTTGCAACGCGTTTTCTGGAGCCCGGGTTTTCAGGCTTCTCCCATGCCGGCTAGTGATATATTTAGGGTTGCTCGGAAAAATCGAACCCGGAGGGTCCAGTTGCATGTGGGGCTGCGTAAAGGCTCCCCTGGGGAGTTCACTTGTACCCAAAGTCTTCCTTTGGGGGCACATTTGGATGGGCGAAAAGGGCTTGCAACGCGTTTTCTGGGGCCCAGGTTTTCAGTCTTCTCTCATGCCGGCTAGTGATATATTTAGGTTTGCTCAGAAAAAATCGAACCCGGAGGGTCCAGTTGCATGTGGGGCTGCGTAAAGGCTCCCCTGGGGAGTTCACTTGTACCCAAAGACTTCCTTTGGGGGCACTTTTGGATGGGCGAAAAGGGCTCACAACGCATTTCTTGGGGCCTGATTTTTCATTCGTCATCGATGCCGGCTAGGGCTGTGTTTAGGGATGCTCGGAAACAGCGAATCCGGAGGGTCCAGTTGCATGTGGGGCTGCGTAAAGGCTCCCCTGGGGAGTTCACTTGTACCCAAAGCCTTCCTTTGGGGGCACATTTGGATGGGCAAAAAGGGCTCGCAACGCATTTCCTGGGGCCTGATTTTTCACTCGTCTCCGATGCCGTCTAGGAATATGTTTAGGGATGCTCGGAAACAGCGAACCCGGAGGGTCCAGTTGCATGTGGGGCTGCGTAAAGGCTCCCCTGGGGAGTTCACTTGTACCCAAAGTCTTCCTTTGGGGGCACATTTGGATGGGCGAAAAGGGCTCGCAAAGCATTTCCTGGGGCCTAATTTTTCACTCGTCTCCGAAGACGGCTAGGGCTACGTTTAGGTTTGCTCAGGAACAGCGAACCCCGAGGGTCCAGTTGCATGTGGGGCTGCGTAAAGGCTCCCCTGGGGAGTTCTCTTGTACTGAACGCCTTCCTTTGGGGGCACTTTTGGATGGGCGAAAAGGGCTCGCAACGCATTTCCTGGGGCCTCATTTTTCAGTCGTCTTCAATGCCGTCTAGGGATAAGTTTAGGGATGCTCGGAAACAGCGAACCCGGAGGGTCCAGTTGCATGTGGGGCTGCGTAAAGGCTCCCCTGGGGAGTTCACTTGTACCCAAAGCCTTCCTTTGGTGATACTTTTGGATGGTCCAAAGGGGCTTGCAACGCGTTTTCTGGGGCCCGGGTTTTCAGTCTTCTCTCATGCCTGCTAGTGATTTATTTATGGTTTCCTCGGAACAATCGAACCCGGAGGGTCCAGTTGCATGTGGGGCTGCGTAAAGGCTCCCCTGGGGAGTTCACTTGTACCCAAAGCCTTCCTTTGGGGGCACTTTTGGATGGACGAAAAGGGCTTGCAACGCATTTCCTGGGGTCTGATTTTTCAGTCGACTTCGATGCCGGCTAGGGCTATGTTTAGGGATGCTCGGAAACAGCGAACCCGGAGGGTCCAGTTGCATGTGGGGCTGCGTAAAGGCTCCCCTGGGGAGTTCACTTGTACCCAAAGCCTTCCTTTGGGGGCACTTTTGGATGGGCGAAAAGGGCTCACAACGCATTTCCTGGGGCCTGATTTTTCAGTCGTCATCGATGCCGGCTAGGGCTATGTTTAGGGATGCTCGGAAACAGCGAACCCCGAGGGTCCAGTTGCATGTGGGGCTGCGTAAAGGCTCCCCTGGGGAGTTCTCTTGTACCCAAAGTCTTCCTTTGGGGGCACTTTTGGATGGGCGAAAAGGGCTTGCAACGCATTTCCTGGGGCCTGATTTTTCAGTCGTCTCCGATGACGGCTAGGGCTACGTTTAGGTTTGCTCATGAACAGCGAACCCGGAGGGTCCAGTTGCATGTGGGGCTGCGTAAAGGCTCCCCTGGGGAGTTCACTTGTACCCAAAGTCTTCCTTTGGGGGCACATTTGGATGGTCCAAAGGGGCTTGCAACACGTTTTCTGGAGCCCGGGTTTTCAGGCTTCTCCCATGCCGGCTAGTGATATATTTAGGGTTGCTCGGAAAAATCGAACCCGGAGGGTCCAGTTGCATGTGGGGCTGCGTAAAGGCTCCCCTGGGGAGTTCACTTGTACCCAAAGCCTTCCTTTGGGGGCACATTTGGATGGGCAAAAAGGGCTCGCAACACATTTCCTGAGGCCTGATTTTTCACTCGTCTCCGATGCCGTCTAGGACTATGTTTAGGGATGCTCGGAAACAGCGAACCCGGAGGGTCCAGTTGCATGTGGGGCTGCGTAAAGGCTCCCCTGGGGAGTTCACTTGTACCCAAATTCTTCCTTTGGGGGCACATTTGGATGGGCGAAAAGGGCTCGCAACGCATTTCCTGTGGCCTGATTTTTCACTCGTCTCCGAAGACGGCTAGGGCTACGTTTAGGTTTGTTCAGGAACAGCGATCCCGGAGGGTCCAGTTGCATGTGGGGCTGCGTAAAGGCTCCCCTGGGGAGATCACTTGTACCCAAAGCCTTCCTTTGGGGGCACTTTTGGATGGTCCAAAGGGGCTTGCAACGCATTTCCTGGGGCCTGATTTTTCAGTCGTCTCCGATGCCGGCTATGGCTACGTTTAGGTTTGCTCATGAACAGCGAACCCGGAGGTTGCAGTTGCATGTGGGGCTGCGTAAAGGCTCCCCTGGGGAGTTCACTTGTACCCAAAGCCTTCCTTTGGGGGCACATTTGGATGGGCAAAAAGGGCTCGCAACACATTTCCTGAGGCCTGATTTTTAACTCGTCTCCGATGCCTTCTAGGACTATGTTTAGGGATGCTCGGAAACAGCGAACCCGGAGGGTCCAGTTGCATGTGGGGCTGCGTAAAGGCTCCCCTGGGGAGTTCACTTGTACCCAAAGTCTTCCTTTGGGGGCACATTTGAATGGGCGAAAAGGGCTCGTAACGCATTCCTGGGGCCTGATTTTTCAGTCGTCTTCGATGCCGGCTAGGGCTATGTTTAGGGATGCTCGGAGACAGCGAACCCGGAGGGTCCAGTTGCATGTGGGGCTGCGTAAAGGCTCCCCTGGGGAGTTCACTTGTACCCAAAGCCTTCCTTTGGTAACACTTTTGGATGGTCCAAAGGGGCTTGCAACGCGTTTCCTGGGGCCCGGGTTTTCAGTCTTATCTCATGCCGGCTAGTGATTTATTTAAGTTTGCTCTGAACAATCGAACCCGGAGGGTCCAGTTGCATGTGGGGCTGCGTAAAGGCTCCCCTGGGGAGATCAATTGTACCCAAAGCCTTCCTTTGGGGGCACTTTTGGATGGGCGAAAAGGGCTCGCAACGCATTTCCTGGGGCCTGATTTTTCAGTCGTCTCCGATGCCGGCTATGGCTACGTTTAGGTTTGCTCATGAACAGCGAACCCGGAGGTTGCAGTTGCATGTGGGGCTGCGTAAAGGCTCCCCTGGGGAGTTCTCTTGTACCCAAAGCCTTCCTTTGGTGACACTTTTGGATGGTCCAAAGGGGCTTGCAACGCGTTTTCTGGGGCCCGGGTTTTCAGTCTTCTCCCATGCCGGCTAGGGATATATTTAGGGTTGCTCGTAAAATTCGAACCCGGAGGGTCCAGTTGCATGTGGGGCTGCGTAAAGGCTCCCCTGGGGAGTTCACTTGTACCCAAAGCCTTCCTTTGGGGGCACTTTTGGATGGGCGAAAAGGGCTCGCAACGCATTTCCTGGGACCTGATTTTTCAGTCATTTTCGATGCCGGCTAGGGCTATGTTTAGGGATGCTCGGAAACAGCGAACCCGGAGGGTCCAGTTGCATGTGGGGCTGCGTAAAGGCTCCCCTGGGGAGTTCACTTGTACCCAAAGTCTTCCTTTGGGGGCACATTTGAATGGGCGAAAAGGGCTCGTAACGCATTCCTGGGGCCTGATTTTTCAGTCGTCTTCGATGCCGGCTAGGGCTATGTTTAGGGATGCTCGGAGACAGCGAACCCGGAGGGTCCAGTTGCATGTGGGGCTGCGTAAAGGCTCCCCTGGGGAGTTCACTTGTACCCAAAGCCTTCCTTTGGTAACACTTTTGGATGGTCCAAAGGGGCTTGCAACGCGTTTTCTGGGGCTCGGGTTTTCAGTCTTCTCCCATGCCGGATAGGGATATATTTAGGGTTGCTCGGAAAAATCGAACCCGGAGGGTCCAGTTGCATGTGGGGCTGCGTAAAGGCTCCCCTGGGGAGTTCTCTTGTACCCAAAGCCTTCCTTTGGGGGCACATTTGGATGGGCGAAAAGGGCTCGCAACGCATTTCCTGGGGCTTGATTTTTGAGTCGTCTTCTATGCCGGCTAGGGCTATGTTTAGGGATGCTCGGAAACATCGAACCCGGAGGGTCCAGTTGCATGTGGGGCTGCGTAAAGGCTCCCCTGGGGAGTTCACTTGTACCCAAAGTCTTCCTTTGGGGGCACATTTGGATGGTCCAAAGTGGCTTGCAACGCGTTTTCTGGGGCCCAGGTTTTCAGTCTTCTCTCATGCCGGCTAGTGATATATTTAGGTTTGCTCAGAAAAAATCGAACCCGGAGGGTCCAGTTGCATGTGGGGCTGCGTAAAGGCTCCCCTGGGGAGTTCACTTGTACCCAAAGTCTTCCTTTGTGGGCACATTTGGATGGGCGAAAAGGGCTTGCAACGCATTTCCTGGGGCCTGATTTTTCACTCGTCTCCGATGACGTCTAGGGCTACGTTTAGGTTTGTTCAGGAACAGCGATCCTGGAGGGTCCAGTTGCATGTGGGGCTGCGTAAAGGCTCCCCTGGGGAGTTCTCTTGTACTGAACGCCTTCCTTTGGGGGCACTTTTGGATGGGCTAAAAGTGCTCGGAACGCATTTCCTGGGGCCTGATTTTTCAGTCGTCTCCGATGACGGCTAGGGCTACGTTTAGGTTTGCTCATGAACAGTGAACCCGGAGGGTCCAGTTGCATGTGGGGCTGCGTAAAGGCTCCCCTGGGGAGTTCACTTGTACCCAAAGCCTTCCTTTGGTGATACTTTTGGATGGTCCAAAGGGGCTTGCAACCCGTTTTTTGGGGCCCGGGTTTTCAGTCTTCTCTCATGCCGGCTAGTGATTTATTTAGGTTTCCTCGGAACAATCGAACCCGGAGGGTCCAGTTGCATGTGGGGCTGCATAAAGGCTCCCCTGGGGAGTTCACTTGTACCCAAAGCCTTCCTTTGCGGGCACTTTTGGATGGACGAAAAGGGCTTGCAACGCATTTCCTGGGGTGTGATTTTTCAGTCGTCATCGATGCCGGCTAGTGCTATGTTTAGGGATGCT